>NW_015113564.1:80980-85230 GCF_001443285.1 Poecilia latipinna
TACGTTTTTATAAGGCAGTAGCTACAGTTTCACTGTAGAAAAAGAAACAGATGCATCTGCACAGGTGATGATTTTACTATTTGGGGGGGGGGGGACATGAAAAGGAGTTGTAACACTGCTGCACATTAAATCCTAGCTCCCATATGTCTGTCTTGTGAAGCAGCCAACAAGCTGTTTGGTGCTAACAAAGTTAACAAATTTCACTACCTCAGTAAACAATGTTTCAGTATATTTTTTTTATGAAGAAATATTTCTTGAGGAGTTGCTGACAGTCTGTGTCACAAACGCACAACCCACCCAGAAGAGAAGCTGCAATTTTTTAACTTTTTTGTTGAAATTTACGTGCTGAATTGTGACAGCAGAAGAAATTAACCTGCTGTATTAGCCATTTGGACCAAATACAAATGATCACAAAACTGCTTAGGAAAATAAATAAATAAATCTATGTTACCGGTAATAAATCTGTTCAACTGGTAATGACCTGAAAAGGCAAAACATTTCTAAAGACTGCAAACATCCATGTCGGAAACAGACATACATCATTAGCCTTACTAATGCAACCAAACAATTAAAATAAAACATAAAAAATGGTCAGATTAGATTTTTTTTTTTAGTATCTTTCATTAAACTTATCACATTCTGCAGCACTGGAAAGGCATGCTCTGTTACCTTTCCCATTTTGAAAAGTGTTGCATCATATTCACGCGTCAGGGAAACAGATGGTCATAATTAAAAGCTCCTGGATACTAAATAAAGTAAATATATATTATTAATCGCACCAATAATTGTGGATTAAAAATCATCTATTTAACATGGGATTTCTTTCCCTATGTGATAAACACACTATTAATTTAAGGCTTACATTTTTACTGGGTTTCTGCTGATGCAATAAAAACTTTTTAATTTTTTTTTTTTAAAGGTTTTATCTACCACAGCTGCCACAATATGTGAAAGCTGCTGCACCTGGCTTAGTTTGGGAAGAAAATTAAATCCTGCTGGAGTGTGTTAAGGGCATTGTTATAAACATACTTGAGGTTTAAATGTTACAGGTGCTGCTAATGGTGCCCCCATTAAGAAAATGTTCTCAAATTAATAGTTTGGGGTTGCCTTGTGTGACATCATCCTGTTCAGCATTTTCTTATTCAGTAAATATTTAAAATGTAGTTTGTTTGTTTTTAAAGCCAATTAGAAACCGACTGTTAAAAAAAAAGAATCGTACAAATAAAAATGAAATGAAAAATTGAATGGGGGCAGTGCTTGTAAGCCTTTCAACATTTACCGATTAAACCTGTTGCCTTCGGTTTTCTTTTAACCAACTTCACTGCTTTTGAATGACTCGCATCAGAGGTAACACTGACTTCCCCTGACTCACACAGAAAGATTCCTTAAAACACTTGGAATCCATGACCTTTTTCCATGTTTATCTTCTGGCAAACTAAAAGCCTATTTTTCACACAAAAAAAAAAACAAACAAAAAAAAAACAAACCACATTCAACACTTTTGAGCTCATTAAAAAAAAGTTTTATGTTATATAATAAGCATTGCATGAGTCATCTGTATAAGTTTTATGGTCCATATGAAAGCACTTTGAGTTCATATGCATCTCTTTAAGGCTCCGCTTAGAAAGTATGGACAACATCTTGTTTACATCTACAACTTGTTCTCTCCGAGAGACAAACCTTCGGGTTGGACAATAAAATTTTCAGGATTATACTTGCAAAAACATTCTCTTGTTTTATGAGTCTATTCCATTTATGAAACGCTCTTAAATGAGCTCTGTTATTCCAAATAAAACTACTTGTTCTGCGTTTATTAAGCTCAAAGTGTTCTGGGTGCATTTTGATTCCCAAACAGGACAGAAACCTTTTTTTTTTTTATAGAGGATCAAGTAACGTTTGACGTACTCACCGCTGCTCCACCACTTTTTCCCGTTTATGATGTAGGTGGTTTTGTCTCTGTGAAGTCTGCACTCCATGTTGGCTGCGTCGCTGGAAGCAACGTCAGGCTCTGGTGGTAAGAATTTAGGAGAAAATGAGTCAACGAGACTTCCAGAGTTTTCCCCGTGTCTTTGTTTTAAGCTCAGATTCCAGCATAGGCCGCAGTCGGTAATTAATATAAATAAAACAGAATGCTCAACTCCAAAATGTAAACGACTGACCCACAAAAGAGGGATTTAAGTTCCCACGTCATCCGGTGAAAGAAATAACTGTTAACTTCCCCCCAACCCCCATAAAAAACAAATAAAAAAAACCCAATTGTGTTTAGAAAAACCACAGGGATGTTCACCTTCCCTGTATTCACCTCTGGCAATGGCGTGTCGCCATTTCCAGGCAGCGTGGGAAGTACGTGGATGGGAATTACTCTGTGTTTGTTCCCGCTGGCAGGTGATGTTTTGAAACGGGAGATTTACAGTGTCGGTAGCAGCCGAGGGTAGTCTAACCTCGCTTCAGACCACAACCATTCACACGAATCCAGTGGAAAGAAGCTGAAGGATGTTGTAGGAGTAGATGAGAAGTTTCGACTTTTCCAACTCTTTATGAGTTCAGCTGTGAACATTTGTGTTCACGCCTTGCTTTACAAAGGACAGGTTATTCCAAAAGTATTCAGATCCCTCAAAGCCCTTTCAGATGTTTCATGTTTTGAGCCACAAACTCCATTATGTGTTATCCATGCTGACTGCAGCTGTAATCCTATCAGGAACGGTGCTCTGTAAGATGTTCAAAGACTGGAAACAACCCTGTGTGCCTCAGTTTTCACGACGTTGTTTGTTCTCTAACAGACCTTGGAGGTCTTCACAGAACACCTGGATTTACGTCGAGATTAGATTATATACAGGTGGATTTTGTTTCAAAGCATCCGAGCAAAGAGGGGTTTTCTTGGGCTTTTAGATTTTTATTTGCAGAGTAAATAAAAATTGGACTTGTTAGATTTTTATTAGCAAACTAATATATATATTTTTTTTAAATCACATACCTGATATCTTCTAATTTATTATTCTGATGATGTATCAAATAAAATCTTAATATACATTTCAATTTATGGCTGCAAAGTGACAAAAAGTGAAGTACAGTGATACGGTGCGAATGTGTTTGCAAGAGAGAAATCAAAAGACGGGGAAAATAACTGAAGTGTGATCCCTCAGCATGAAGGGGAAAAACTCCCAAATCAAAACACAACGTGAAGCTCATAAACTATCTGGTTTCCATTTACAGGAAAGTTTGAATGCTTCATTGCACACACAGATTCCTCCCTCACACAAATACGTGATCCTTTACTGTTGTGTTACATTTGAAATCTTCACGGCCAAGGTCAAAAGTGTGTGACTTAATCTCTAATGTTTGGGGAAAGACCAGGAAAAAGAAGGAAGAGGCTGCTGGGACAGATCTGGAACTCTGGTTCTGTGTTTAAAGCTGTCGGGGGAGAGGCTGGGCCCGGAGACAAAGAGATAAAGTCTTCTGGGAATATTATGTCCAAGAGTTTAAAACACAAACCAATTTCTAAATACATAAATTTTACTGTCAGTCCCTCTGTTCTAAAAATCTACCATGTATTGTGAATCTGTTTTATGTAGATCTAGATCAACTTTGGAGGATTTTGATCTCAACAGTAAAACAGGGAGCACTAAACTAAACCTCCTGGCTTCCAATAGCAGAAATAAACTGTGGCTGAGTCTAAATATTCAGGCAGTGGAAACTGTTGCTGCAAAACCACATAAATCAAGGAGAAGCATTAATGCTGATAATTAATCCCAGGAGGTTTGACCTTTGCTGTTAACAGTTTTTTTTTTTTTTTTTAACAGCGCCACAAAAAAACAAAAAGAACGAGACACTCAAATGGAAAGTTTACTCTTCATATTTCTCGATCCAACAGAGTGACTGCATTTGCAAAAAAAAAAAAAAAAAAAAATATATATATATATTTAGCAACCTAATCAAATTCAACTCATGATTGAATAACTTGGACTGTATGTTTAAATCGCAGCTTTCATTTTACTTCACTTTAAAAGCATATCATTAAAAAAGTCGTGAACAAATTAGAATAAATTATTTTTTAACCTCAGATTTTTTTTGTCCCCACTGCATAACTGAACTAAATTTAAAAGTTTTCTTCATTTTTATTAGGTGAAATTTTGCAATAAAAGAAAAAAAAAAAAAGATTTCAAGGCCATTTCTTTTTTTTTTTTTTTTTTCAAAAAGGGTGCCATTAAATATTTTAACAAATTTAATCCCTGAAAAAAAAAAAAGGGGGG
>NW_015113564.1:88319-95480 GCF_001443285.1 Poecilia latipinna
TTTTTATTTTTATTAGGGGAAATTTTTCAAAAAAAAAAAAAAAAAAAAAGATTTCAAGGCCATTTTTTTTTTTTTTTTTTTTTTTCAGCAAGGTTGCCAATAAATACTTGATCATATTCATACCTGTCATACAGAAGCAGGAGCGGATTTCTCCGCTGAGCAGAGGCTCCAGCCATTTCTTCTTCTGCTCCTCGGTGCCGAACATGTGGAGCACCTCCATGTTTCCCGTGTCTGTGGAAAAACATCATTAATGGAGTTTCTATACAAGCTTCTTCTACACCCCCATTCTATTGGAGGAGTTCTTTAATCAGGAATATTTCTTAATGAACTAAGTCAATAGACTGAAAAAGAAAATACTTCTATGTCTGGGAGGTTTGCATAACTGGAAACCTACCAAGACATGGCTCTCCACAAAAACAAGTCAGGCCAGGGTAACATTAATGAGAGAAGCAGCCAAGAGGCCCATGGACTCTGGAGGAGATCCACGGGTCAGGTGGGAGAATCTGTAACTATTAGGTATCGCAGCTCACAAATCTGACCTTCAGGGGAGAGTGGCAGGAAGAAGAGAGTCCCATTTGTAGTTTACTATAAGCCATGGAGGGGAAACACATGGGAAGCAGGTGCTCAGGATCAGATAAGACCACAAAAATGGATGTTTTGCCCTACAAAACAAAAAATGATCTATGTTGTGCAAATCACAGTGGATTTTTTTTCCTTGTTATGGGAGAAATAATGGGATCCCAGAGACAGGTGCTGTGGGGTGTTAATATACAGGCTCTGGAGAGGATGAGGAAAAACTTCCATCATTGCTGAGGTAAACTCCCAGTTCCCAGCTCACATATAAGGCTGAAAGAGGAGTTGATGACACAAAAATCTTCGAGGACTCGGAACCTCCCAACACAACAGCCAGGCTTCTTCTTGCCGATCCCCCCCCCCACCCCCCTCAATTCAATACTAGGCAACCTCACATCTTGGCAGAAAAACTCCTTTACATTAATCTAAAAAACAGCTTAGTTCTGTGGATTATGGACTTTCTGACAAAGAGGCCACAAAGGGTGTAAGTGTATAACATGTGCTGCACTGAAGTTTGACTAAATACCACAGAGATTATAAAAAAGAGTGTCACCGGGCATGGCAGTGGTGCAGGCGTAGAGCGGAGGCCCATGTCTGGAGGGCTGCAGTCTTCGATGCGGCCGTCATGGGTTCAAGTCCAGGCCTGTTGACCTTTGCCACATGTCCCCCCCCCTCCCCCCCTCTCTTTCACAACCCACATTCCTGTCAATTCAGGAATGTAGGTCACAGACCAACTATGAATTCTTGCTACACTGCTGCACTTAGACTACATAAGCGCTTCACACAGCACATAGTCACAATAAATGCACTGCACTTTTTACCATTTGTGCATGTTCACACACCGAGTGTATGTGAATTTTATGAACTCTCTTCTTCTTGTGCTACTCGTGTGCCTCGGAAAAATTCATTCATTCATTCATTCATTGCGAGTCAGACTTTACGGATCTTTATTTGTAAAAGAAAATTGTGTAATTTCCGTTCCACGTCACAGTGGAACGAAAATTCTTGCTCTGTGCTGTCTGTCACATGAAATCCTGTAGGTGTGCTTGTGTCATAACAAATGGGAAAAAGATTAAGCAGGTTGAGTTTTGATTTAAAATGTTGTGACAACTGGAGAAAATGTATTTTGCATGCAAAGAGAACCTCATCAGAACATGAGAGAAGTTAATATATTCGTGTAACTTAAGTAAATAAATGCTTGTGACATTTACGAGCCCCATATATCTCGAAAACACCTCAGGATATGACATTATTTAGTTGCTTGCTTTCTTTCTTTTTTTTTTTTTTACCTGGAGCTTGGCAGTTGAACACTTCGGGAGCGAAGAGGCAGCGGCCCATTTCTTCCGCGATGTAGGCATAATCCAACTGAGTGAGTCCACTGACTGCCGGCAGGAACAGGTTCCACAGCCCGGCCTGCTTGGCTTTCTCCTGCACTCACAGAGCAACATTCATTACAAATCTGTAATAATTCAGGATGAATGACACTAGACTGAGTCCATGGCGAAAATCACTTTGGTAATATCAATGAAAAAGGACTGAAATCCAAACTTAAACAGAGTCTGTATATTCGTCCAGCCTACCTTTAGATCCTCTATTATTTTTGGAGCGTGCCACCTCAGAGGAGACTGGGAATGTTTAGTGTAGTATTCTGCAACTTCCTGAGGAAATAAACAATTGCATTATGAGAAAAAATTTAAAAATCCATCCTGATTTTTTTTTTCTTTCATGCAATACAAAAAGGTTAATTTGCTCAAGTCTTAAACTGTATTTTGTTGGTTTGTTTTGGTGTGCCCAGTTATTTTACGAGAAAGCCAAGTTCAGTAGAAATTTTTTGATGTTCAGTGAACAACGAGGTCTCTGTGTGCAGTAAAAAGCAAACAATCAACAGACTTGTGGGTTTCTCCATTTAATTAACTAATCCGCATGGCACGGATGAATTGGTCTGACAACTCTTCCCACGTCAAAATGAAGCGTCTGTCTGAGCAAATAAAATGAGCCCTGTCCTCACTGAAGCTCTTGGCACTGACCTGCTGAGCAGGAAGCACATACTGCTGCATGAAGTCTTTAACCTGCTGGAGCACAGCCTGGCCTTTGGCAGTCTGAGGGAACAGCCTGTCTTTTGCTGGACCTGCGAGTGGGCTGGCAGGAAACACATCGGAAACATGTGAAAGGCTGGCAGGATGCACTCGGCGCAACAGCTGAGTGCCAAGCTCCGACTCCGGCTTGCTTAAGATCGGTCAGCACGTGGATTCGATTAGTATTCTCACCTACAACAACAACAACAGATTCTGGTAACGAGCCTTTTGATGTCAGCCGTGGTGGGCTGTAATTACAGTGGTTTGTTCACATTAAATTCATCCATCCACTCATTATCCTACACGCTTATCCCCAGTCGGATTGCGAGGGGGTGCTGGTGTCGAGCGAGAGGCGCGGTCGCCACGGACAGGTGGCCAGTCCGTCGCAGGGCTCGCATTAAATTACGACTTTTAAAATAAGTGGATTTCTGTGCATCGTTTTCCATTTCATGAGTGTTACTAACCTTTTGGCTAGCTGCAGCGCTGCTTTAGCCAAAGGCTCGACATTCTGGCCATACTGAGCTGCATCAGGCGCGCTGGCGTTGCCCAGCAGGTAACGAGCGTAGATTCCCTGCAATAAAACAGAAAAATAACAATTTGATGCGAAAGTCCCACAACTGTCATTACAATGTAAGCGGGTGTAACTCAAGGACTGGCTTGGATGCAGCATTTGGTACGATTTGATATTTCAAGTGTCACATAACCAGGCGATGCA
The DNA here is from genome assembly GCF_001443285.1 of Poecilia latipinna. Classification (NCBI taxonomy): domain Eukaryota; kingdom Metazoa; phylum Chordata; class Actinopteri; order Cyprinodontiformes; family Poeciliidae; genus Poecilia; species Poecilia latipinna. Next base: position 91,683 of record NW_015113564.1, read on the forward strand.
TACAAATAACGTATTTGGCCAGTTGGGTGGATGCTAATGCCCATTGTAAAGAGGATGTTATGCAATAAGTAGGTTAACAGTGACATATACTGTCATTGCAGTTTGCAGCCATATGATAAACAAATGCAAAGCTGTAAAAAGGGGGATAAATGATACCCGGTGGGCATAATGTTTGTTTTTTTACAAAAAAACTCTAAAAAGTGTGTCTTGTGTTTGTGTTCAACCCCCTTTAGTCTGACACCCCAAAATAAAATCAAGTGAAAGCTACTGCACTCAAAGCTTACCAAATTACTGTATATTCTTGAGTTGCACTTTTTTTCATATTTTGACCACTCCTGCGACTCACTACTATAAGCCAGGTGCAACTTATATTGTTTTTGTTTTGTTTTTATTACTTCTTTCTGAAGCATTTTTGGCTGTTAAAATATAATTTCATACTGAAGGACAAGAACCAAAGATTAAACATTACTGTCTATGAAGCCTATAAGATGGGCATATAAAGACTGACAGAGTACTGACGAGCTGTGCTACGTCATCAGATTTTCCTACCATAGTGCGTCTAGATAACGATGTCTCAAAAAGCTCTACCTTTTTGAAACTGCTACACCTGTTGAGGCTTGTGAACCGCGCAGTTACTTCTGCAAGCCCTGGTAGTTGCCAAGGTGAATTACTTTGCATGCGGGCTTTTATGGTGTTATTTTAACGCTTAATGCAACACATCCGCTTCTATGCCAGCAGACTTCCACGCCAAAGTCGACAATTTCCGGGAGTTTGTTGAAAAGTAACTGAACACAGCGTGTCACCAGATCATATCAAGAGCATAGGCAACGCTTCACTCATGCTTGACAATAAGCTATTTTGCAAAAGAAGAATAGGCAACAATTTCAGTTTCTACTAGTATGGACTCAGCAAAGCTGAATACAAATGTATGTCACACTTTTAAGATTTTATTTTTTTTTTTCTGAGAATTTAAAAAGTCATACATCCTTTTTCATTCTTTATTTTTCTTACACGAAATGCACACTGAAATTTGTGGCCATATAACATACGCCGATATGGTTTAGTTCTATCATAAGGGCAAGTGTGTTTGCACAGCAGGATGTAGTGGAGGACCTGAGAAATTGCAGCTGCTTTAAAGAGAGACAGAGCCAAGTAGAAGTTCAGCGGCGGCAAGGAAACTGAGGGGATCCCCCGACACCTGCAGTAAATGGAGATCAGGTCACTAGGCGATGGGATACCTGCACAGAGAAAAGTTTATATATATATATATATATATATATATATATATGATTTTTTTTAAACTTGTGAACAATGCGTGAATTATTATTGCATTACCTTCTACTTCTTGAAGGTTGAATATAAAGCTTTTAATGTTGAGACCAGTGGGGCAGTACAGAGGCACGAGGAAAAAGGCCAGGTCTGCTAGAGGGCTCCCAGTGGTGGACAGCTCCCAGTCCAACGAGGCCATCACCCGGGTCTGATCATAAAAAGGACAACCAATGAGGTAATTGCTGAAAAATGCATTCTGCGGTCATGATAACCTTCTAGGAAGTCTTGCCTCAGTTGGGTGGAATATCAAGTTGTCAAGTCGGTAGTCTCCATGGACGAGTGTGACCTCATCATCTTTATCTGGCAAGTTTCTCATCAACCAATCACAGAGCTCATTCACAGCAGGAATGTCTCTATGGGCTGATGCGGTGTACTGCTTCGTCCAAGTAGACACCTTGGAAAATGAAGCAACAATTTTTTTACATTACAAATCTGACTACATACGTACAGATTTAAGGAAGCTTACTAAGTGCAAAGTGTTTAGCTAACTTGTCTCCTGCAGTATCCCGGCCCTCTCCCGAACCCTTCGAGCTTTAGTGATGGTAAATCCAGTGAGTGCAACTTTGCCAGGTTTTCCACTGCAGCTGTGTATACGGACGTCCTTTGAGCTGGACTCATTCCAGGGAGCTGAAAATCCCTGAAAATGCGGCCCTGCTCATGATAAAACATACAAAACAGATAAAAATAAACTGAATGGGTATGTTATTGTGTAGAACATAGAGTGCATTGCAGCAACAAGTATTCACACCCTTTGAACTTCTTGAACATTTCCGTCATGTTAGAACCATAGATTTTCATGTATTTTAATGAATTTAAGTGTCCAACACAAAGCTGTGCATAGTTATAAAACAGAGGAAAAAATGCTTGAAAGGGACCGGGTGAAACAAATCAAATGAATACATATGTTGTTGTACAGCACATGCATTCAAATGCTTACCTTTACATGTTCCATCAAATAGAACTCTGTTCCGATTACTTCAGCCTCATTGCAGAACAAAAGCGGCTGAGGAACGGGAAAGCCGGCAGAGAAGAGAGCCGTCTGCACCCGGTACTCTCTGTCCACCTGTAGGATGTCCGGACACAGGTGAGCACCACTGAATGCAGCATGGAAGGCCCTCTGAGCGCTAAGGCCACATTTGGATTGTTCACACAATAAAGGAGAATCTTGGGTGTTGACACACCAGATAAAGATTTCAACCAGACTAATTATTATTACAATCTTAGCCAATAAGCTGATGGCTGTCAAACAGCTGAATATCAGCCATTATATCTCATTGTTGCTTGGGGAAAATAATAAAAAAAAAAACAATCAAAAACAATTAAGAGTCATTTTGCAATGTTGTCCTGTGTAAGCACGGTCACTTCTAAATATTGTGAAAATACAGATTTTTTTAAAAAATATATTCAGAATAAAGTTTTAAAATCTGTGCACAGAAGTAGAAAAACTACTATTTCACTTTAAAAAAAAACCCTCAACCAACTGTACACATAAAGCATGGCTTTAATGACAATGTAGCGTTAAATCGACGGAATAAAACAGATTCTCATCACTGTTCCAGTAATAATCTACAAATTAAATAGGGCTCTATTGCTGCCCTCTGCTGGAAAGAGACAAAACTGCATCCAGAAAGTTAGCACATTTACGTGCGATAATGTGTTTAAAGTCTCGAAACATGATTGCGAACGTGATTGACTACACATGAGTAAAGCTCACCTTGTGCGCCCCCGGCAGCAGCTCACCGGGGGGCTTCTTCCTGAGAACATAACTTCTTGAAGGTGTCTGAATCAGGAAGGTTGGGTTAGACTGGCCAGCGCTGCAAAGATAAAGGATATAGTTAGCATTCTTATCATTAGTGGCTGAGAAAGTGAAAGCAGACTGTTGAAATTAGTTATTTTACCTGTACTGTCTCACGGTCAGAGTGTCGTTCTTAGATACCAGTGACTTCTCATACAGGTATCTTTGAAGGTTGCCAACATTAAACTTATGTTGTTCTCGCACAGATGTTAGTTGGTCTTCCATGTCTCAGGCCAAGTCTTGTAGTTTAATCAGCAGTGGGTTTAATCATTACCTGACACTGCTGAGCTGAGCGGACTGCACAAACAATTTCACAGGGCTGAAGTTGGTTTCTTATTCAAAGCTTCAATTTGACCATTGGAGAAAGGACTACTTCAAGGATTATGTACCACGTTATTTGGGATTTGTGAATAATTGACTTTGTTTATGAAAAATGAAGGCAGTCTTAAATGAGGATCTAAGCAGTGAAGAATATTCCTTCCAAGTTTTGCTTTTTTTTGTTGCAGTTTTTTTATATATATATATACATATTCAACCCCATCAAAAATAGCTGCAACAATAACACTGAACATTTCACTGAACATTTATTTGGTGTTTTCAATTAGAATTAGAATTTTTACAAATTATATGTTTGCATTTTATATATGTAAACATATAATAATGTAAACATTATA
>NW_015113564.1:98906-115986 GCF_001443285.1 Poecilia latipinna
AATTCCTTTATTATTATTATTATTATTATTATTATTATTATTATTATTATTAGTTATAAGTGCCAAATGAGGTTTGACCAGTAAGATTATAAAGCAGGGACCCCCTTGAAAATGGCTTAAGACCAATATTTTTTGTTTTCCTTCATCATAAATGTTTTTATTACAGAAAAATGCAGTCCAGGTTTTACTGATGTAAGTATTCAGATGTCCAAAGTGTTCAAAAATACAAATAAAATAAAAGTTTCTAATCAGATTTCAATTACAATAATTACAGTTGATACCAAAAAAAACAACTGTGAAATAGCCCTTTACACAAATGTGGCGGCGGAAGCTATTAATCAGACGCCAACTTCAGTGATGCAATTTATTTTTACCTGGAAAAAAATCTAATCGACTTAATTTTCACAAATATAGCTTATAATAATGTAACTAATATATTGACTTGTACAAGCAATACTTTAAGAATACCTAGGATAATTCGTCGAAAATCTCCATGGATGTCGGAACAGTTGACGGTCCGCTTTCCACACGGACGCTGTTCAAGGACGCACATATCCTGACAGCTGATTTAAGGAAAGAAGACGTGTACTTCTCTCTGCTCTGTTTTGGTTTTAAGCGTGTTTTCATTCCCTCTGCTCTGGCTCATAAACCCACACTGTAGCGCCGTTCTTGAGCAGGATCAATGGCGACGGTGGAGGAGCTGAAGCTGCGGGTGAGGGAGCTGGAAAATGAACTGATAAAGTGTAAGCAGAGGCAGTGTGCAGCGGAGGATGCTCACAATAGACCCAAAATTGACAAGATGAGCGCCGAGGTAGTGGATTCCAACCCGTACAGGTGACTTTTCCATTTAAGTTTGACATTTTTTTTTTCATAGTTTTATTTATATTTGCGAAAGAGTAAAATGTAACGAGAGGCGACGCCTTGTGACTCACCACCTCCTTGAATGGATTCCCATAGACCACAAACTAATTTTCTGTTTTTTTCTGTTTCAGCCGCCTTATGGCTCTAAAAAGAATGGGCATCGTGGATGATTATGAGGTAGGATAATTCATAGAAAATGTTCTCTATGTTTGGCTGATCCTATTCCCGTTCGTATATGTTTTTTCTAAAGATAAACATGAAGAAAACAAAGGGACAGAACTGATGTTCACATGTCCACACATGCTTAATGTTACATATCTGTAGGATTATCATTAATGCTGTATTATCGTGCATGCTTGCATATTGTGACTGGATTTTATTTGCTTCGCATTCTGTCAGTTGGGTTGTTGAGCAACTGCTTGGGATTCTGTTGGCAGAAAATCCGGACATTTGCAGTAGCTGTAGTTGGTGTCGGAGGCGTCGGCAGCGTGACAGCTGAAATGCTCACTAGATGTGGCATTGGTAAGGTAATAAAACCTTCCCGTTTTTACATTTGTGCTGGATACTTCTCCATCTTCCTGCCACATGTTCAACACCTTCTTACCGTCTCACTATTGGCCTTGCAGCTGCTGCTCTTTGACTATGACAAAGTAGAGCTGGCCAACATGAACAGACTGTTCTTCCAGCCTCACCAAGCAGGGCTGAGTAAGGTGGAGGCAGCAGAACACACACTCAGGTAACATCTTGTCAGCGGAGGGACACCGTCCCCCCCATCCACAGCTTCCCTGTTTCTCCTATCTTTATCGGTCTTTATTTCTCTGCCCCCGCCCAACAGAAATATTAATCCAGATGTGGCATTTGAAACCCATAACTACAACATCACAACACTGGACAATTTCACACATTTCATGGATCGCATCAGGTTGGTTTCCCCACTTGACAGATTTGTACGCATGAAGGCTTGTCTGTAAATATAAATCTGTTTTTGTTTTTTTTTTGTTTTTTAGTCACAGCGGGTTAGAAGAAGGAAAACCAGTGGATTTGGTTCTGAGCTGTGTGGATAACTTTGAGGCCAGGATGGCCATCAATACAGTAAGCGCCTCACTGTGAGAACAAAGAGGGCCGACAGGACGATCCGTTCATATATTGCAACGTCTCTGTGTTTTTATTTCAGGCCTGTAACGAACTGGGTCAGATCTGGATGGAGTCCGGCGTGAGTGAAAACGCCGTCTCAGGACACATCCAGCTCATAATTCCTGGAGAGACGGCTTGCTTTGCTGTACGTGAGCAGGAGCAAAAGCTCCCGTTTGTCATCAATATTGTTCTTTTCACCAAGATTATGTGGACTTTATCCGCTTAGTGTGCCCCTCCACTGGTGGTAGCCGCCAACATCGATGAGAAAACCCTAAAGCGGGAGGGTGTATGTGCCGCCAGCTTGCCAACAACTATGGGTGTGGTTGCAGGCCTCCTGGTGCAAAATGTCCTCAAGTACGTGGTCAACTTTCTGTCTGGCATGAAACCTAAAGTGGTTTTACAAATACAAAACCTCGCAGACTTTAAGGAGAAACGTGAATGTAATGTTTCGCTCTTCAGATATCTCCTGAAGTTTGGCACCGTCAGCTACTATCTCGGATACAACGCCATGCAGGACTTTTTTCCGACCATGGCCATGAAGGCCAACCCACAGTGCAGTGACCGCCACTGCAGGCGGCAACAGGAGGAATTCAAGGTTAGCACACCTGACTCAAGATTCTCAAGAACTTCTGCTTGGCGCTTTTACTGGTGCTTTGTATCGATATTCACACCACCTGAAGAAAATGTGGGGATGTGAATTCTTCTGCTAGTTGCTTCAACCAGTCGGCAAAGCTTACAGTTTTCTACCTGTGTGGTGTTTTTGTCTTCAGAAGAAAGAAGTGGAGCGGCCCAAGGTGGAAGCTGTGCAGCCGGAGGAGGAAGAGATCATACATGAAGACAACGAATGGGGTCAGCAGAAGCTCTGGTGGTTCTAGTTCTAGCTGCTGTCCTTGCTCTTTCTAAGCTACTGACAATAAACACACCCATCTTGGTTGTGCAGGTATCGAACTGGTGTCTGAAGTGAGCGACGCCGAGTTACAGGCTGCTTCGGGGGCTGTGCCTGACCTGCCAGAGGGCATCACTGTGGCGTACACCGTTCCAGCTGGGGTGAGTTACCGTCAGCTTTCCACCAGCTATAGGAACTGGTTAAATTCCTTAATGGCGCCAAAGAAAGACAATATCTGTATGTTTCAGTCTTTGCATTTGCCTGTAAATAATTTTGCCATTCATGTCCTGTTGTGTTTGCACCAGGAAAAGGTCAGTGGAGACACCGTGGAGGAGACTGAAGTGAGCTTGGAAGATTTAATGGCTCAGATGAGAAAGTTGTAGACAGTGACCTGAAGACTCTTTTCTGCAGCACATTTAAGTTTTTCCTTTTTTATTTTTTTGTCTGTACTAATTTTTTTTTTTTTAACATTCTCATCCCAAAGTCCAAATATAAAAAAAAAAATATACTGAAGGTTAGATATACAGTGCATGAAACTGGTTGCATCCACACAAAATATCACTTGGAATGACATCAGATTCTTACAAAAATCTAACACCCCAAATTAAAAAGCAATTGCTTTTTAATCTGTTTATTACAATTTTACTTTGAATCCTTAAACTTTTCAATCATGTCTTTCTGCTACTTACTGAACACTGTCTCAATAAAGTATTTATTAGATTCAATCTAATCTCTAAAATGATGGTTGATTCATTTTTCAGTACAGATTTGTACATTACGACATAACTAGAGTGTATACAGAAGCTGCACACACCCAAGTTAAATTGTAAGATATTCCTGACGTACAGAACAAAAACTTGATCATTTGAAAACTTTTTCATGTTTAATGTAAAAGATGTCATAAACAACTCTAGTGTAAAAATATATATTTTGGTTTCAAGTTCAGCATGAAAGTAATCTCGGGTCAAAGTTCCATCAAAGTGAATCTAATTAACCCAAAAAGAAGTCCAGCTATCCCAGTAAGATTTGCTCATCTGAATCCGTTCTATATTTCTGGTTTGCACTATTTTGAGCAACAACCTTTAGGTGTCTTCAAAAAAAAAAAAGATTAATATGATTTTTCAACATTGTTGCCAGTAAATTCATACATTCGAATCAACAAAAGTGGTTTCATAAAGTTAACTGGAGCAGAGGAGCAGCCGAAACTAAATCCGAGACAGAAAAATGTGTGGGATCACATAAAAGTTGAGAAAACGAGAATCTGAATTTAGAAAAGTTTTTTAAGAGAGCGGGGTAAAGCCTAGCTATGCCATGGTGACAGACATCTGCCAGAGATGGAGCGGTTCACTTAAAAGTGTCAAAATGCCAGCGTGAGGATTTAACAATAAGGGGTTTTCAAACTTAGAAAACCAGGTTACCGTACTCTTATTTTTGTGAATATTTTTTGCCTAACCTATGTCACTTCTTCTTGAATGTAGAAGAAGTATTAAAATGATTATGGTCCCACTTTTTTTGTCACATAAACCTGATATTTTAACTGAAGTATGAACACTTTTGAGATCCACTTAACATGAAAATACGAAATAGAAAATAAACATTGTACATTTTAGTAAGACAAACCTTGGAATGTACATAATCTCAAGTGAGAAATGTAAGAGGCACAAACATGTTTAAGTATGTTTTTTTATTGTCATTAAATCTAACAGTTTGTTTTTTTTTTGTTTTTTTTTTTTGCATAAAAATCAAGATGTTGGCATGAGAACATTTCTTACACATACTAAAATCTTGTTTTGAACTGTGCTTACTTGTTCCAAGGTTAGGTAAACATTACAAGTGCTTTAATATAATTTACAATATTTAAACAGTTGTCACTATAAAATGCAGTTTGGATAAAAAAAAAATTGACAGCTTTGAAATATGTAAACATGACAATGTAAGTGCTTGAGATCTCACGATCCTGTTTATTAAAGGGCAGTGAGTTTAAACATGAGAAAAAAATCCCATTTTACTTAGATGTTAGTGTCGTTTTCTCTTTACTATGGTAAAAACTAAAAGTGCATTAAAATTAACAATGGAAATCCATAAGAGTATTAACTGGCACATTTTCAGGGTACCTTAAGGCAAAAATAGTGAGGTAAACTTTAAATACTAAATTTCTGAAAATACTTATTTAAAAGTTTCTGAGGGTTTCACAAACATTACGACAAAAATGAGAATAGTTTTCCTTTATATTAGTGTTGTTGTGATACAAAATATTCAGAGAAAACTTGCCCGGATTAAAAGTGAATAAAGGTGTACAGTCAGTGCTGGTAATCAATTTTTAGAAAGACTTTCATAAGATCAGGAATTTGAGCAGAGAGAGCAGAGAAAAATTATCTCAAATGCACCAGCAGTCTCCTGGAAAACTGAACGTTTAGGCCGTTCACAGCTGCTCATGGTTGCTCTTCCTGCTTTGGATTAAATGTGCACAAAGCAAATGTGAAAAAAGCCAGACAATAAACCGCCTGTATCTTTATCCTGAATTTATCAGAAGTTTGTTTGGAAGAAATCCTTCAGCGTACCGTTTTTGAACACATTATCGTTCAAAAAGGGCACAAGCATTCTGCTTGTGCCTTCATAAAGTATCTATCACAGTGAATGATTCCCTTTTTGATAAAGACTGGGATTTTCAGTTTCAGCTGTTCTATAGCGAACCATCCTGCAGTGATAACAGTACAGAGAGTCACCTCGCAGCATGCGGTTGAGGAGCAGGCGTCTTCAGACTGAAAGTGTCTCCGCTGGAGGAATGATGTGACGGAGCGTTGCCACACACCAACGACGGCTCCGCTTCTTTAATCTCCATGGCACGCTTGTAAAGTTCTGCAGCCCTCTCAAAGTCACCTTCCTCATAACTGCATTAGAAGACAAGATAAAAGCAATGCAAAGTAAAAAAAAAATAAATATAGAAGGATAAGTAATCGTATTTTTCGTACCTTAGCACAGCGAGGTTCTTCAGGGTTTCTCCGACCCGTGGATGTGAGCGGCCCAAACTATCTTCATAGACTTTCAGTGCTCGCTCATAAAGCGGCAAGGCCTCGCTGTGCTTCTTCTGTGAAAATAAAAGAAACCTGCAGGTAGCTTTGTGCCATAAAACCTAAAAACAGTAACAGCTGAAACTACAAAAATAACAAATGCACACAACTGTGAACATACACTCCTGATCAAAATCTTAAGCTTAGTTGAAAAATTACAAGAATTTATATTTTGCACTGTTGAATCTTGAGAAGGTTCTAATAACAGCTTTAAAGTGCAAAAAGAAATGGAAATGAGACTTAAAAAAAAAAAAATCTGAGAAAGCATTTTATTGCAAACAACAATTAAACTGAAATAGTCCGTTCATCAACTGATGATGTTGTGTATGAATATTTTTTAACAATGTACAGTAAATCAAGGAAGAGTATTTGATGATGAGCCTCACCAGTTGGCAGTAGAGAACAGCAAGGTTCACCAGTGCTGTGGCCACGCTCGGGTGTTTGGGACCAAAACTTTTTTCCCTGATTTCCAGAGACAGCTCATAGAGCGGAACGGCCTTCTCCAGCTTGCCCTGCGTAGGACACATCAAACCAAATATTAAATACCAAAAACAAAAAAATAAAACATTCTGAGGTCACAAGAAGAGTATCTAAACATTTGGTTTCGATTATCTCACTCTGCGTTTATAGAGCATGGCCAGGTGCTTGACGGTGTACGCCAGAGAGGGGTGGTCCGGTGACAGGGCCTTCCTGCGGATCTCCAGCGCCCTCTCGTACATGTCCTCGGCCGCTTCGTACTCCCTCCGTTCTGTGTGCAGCGCGGCCAGGTTGTTGAGAGACTGAGCGCAGTCTGGGTGATCTGGGCCGAGGACACGTTGGCGCATCTCCAGAGAGCGAGTCAGGAACACCTTGGCAGCACTGATGAGGGGTAAATGAAGAAGAATTTTTATGGATATAGGTTAAAAAAAAAAAAGAAGTATACTGGCAAATGTTGCTGCTTCAGGCTAGAACTCCATGCTGAGTATTTATTATGCAGTGCTGAAGGTGAACTGATGTGGGTCTTACTCCAGGTTGTTTTGGAGGTAGTAGAGGACACCCAGCTCATTGAGCGTCTTGGCGCAGTCTGCAGAGTCTTTCCCCAGGGTCAGCTCTTCCAGCTGGAGGGCTCTACGCCTCAACAACGTGAATCCATACTGATACAGGATTTAAAGAAAAAAAAATGAATACAGTAAGCTTAAGATGTTCAATTAAGTCAGTATGATACCTATTTACTTGACTAGTGGACTACATAAGGGATCATTTTATAATAACAATAGATATCAGAGTGCTATACTGGAATTGTATGTGGTAGCCCTACTTAAAGCAGTGCGAAAAAGTGACGTTTTAAGGAAAACGAGTTGGTAGGGCTACAGTCGTCCCTCTGCTGCATGTCTTCCTTCTTTCCTATCAAGTTACTGTTAGATAAAAGCAACACAAGCTTTGCTGCGCTCCTGGGTCTTCGTGATTCTGTTCTCTCTCTAATGTTTTTGAATAAACCTCGGACGCATTAACACAACATGTAGATTTACTGATATTAAAATGAGCCCAGCTGGACTCTGTTAACTAATTACGTGATGTCTGAAAGCAATAAGCTCGACTGGGCTCATTTACAGTGATGGGTTTGAGTACCATTCCACATCAGAATTGTTTTTATTTAAGTGTGTCAGAGTAAACAGATCCATACATAAATACAAGTCAGACTTTTTGACTTGTGTGGAAAACATTTTTAAAAACATGCATCAGTTTCCTTCCTCTTCACATTTCCTCATTATTTGCTGGTCTATCACATAAAAGCCCAATAAAATATGTTGAAGTTGAGGGAACACGAGTGCTTTTGCAGTTTCCCGTATGTCGGTATCTGTAGAATTCCCTCACCATCTGACCTTTTTGTCGCGCTGTCTTTTGCCGAATCCTTACTGACCTCTTCCTGAGTTTCTCAGCTTGTTCATACCTGATGGTTAAAGGGCAAGAAACAACCAGTCTTGAATGTATATTAGATCATGCAATGAAAAGCTGAATAGCCTTCATAAAAATGACCCTAAACGACCATATGAGTTTGAGAGTACACGAAAGTTACATTTACTTGTTTTGCTTCTGGTAGAGCATGGCGAGCGACTCCAGCTCCTGTGCCACAGCAACATGCTCAGCGCCGTAGGCGTTCTCGCTTATCTCGAGTGCTTGCTTGTACAGCTGTTCGGCATTCCCATACTTCTTCCACTGGACATAGACTCCTGCCAGCTGGTGCAGAGAGCGTGCGACACTGGGATGGTCAGGGTCCAGGGCTGTCTCTCTGATCTCAAGAGACCTTTGTAAAGGAGCAACAGCCTACAAAAGACAAAAAAAAAATATAAATAAAAATACATCTTCGTCAGCCAGACAGAAGTGTTGATAGATTTCTAAGTATGACCAAAACAAACAAGATCTACCTGACTCGGCAGGCCCAGGTCTTTGAGAAACCGACCTAAAGTTTCGTAAAGGTTTGCAAGCTTTGTCATACTGTCCTCGCTTTCACAGCTCTGCTCGTAACGTTTTAGGGAGTCAAAGTACTCAGCTGCCATGGAGCTTTTGTCTTTGCCCACATACTGCCAATAAGCCAGCAACTCAGAGAAATGACCCCTGGGGAAGAAAAAGCAAGAGGCAAGACCTTAGAATGAGGAATATCATCGCACAACTATACACGTTTTCAGTCAACACAAATATTTACCTCTTGTAAAGGTTTTGGGAGACAAAGAGGTTCAAAAGGCTGAGCTGAAGTTTGGCTTTGTCCTCCTGCTGCTGGAACAGCCAGGGAAGCTCATCTGCAACTCGCCATGTGACGCAGTCCTGGCTACAAATTTGCAAACAGTAATTTGAGTTTCACCAAATGACGCGTACAATATGTGATGGAGATGTCAGAGAGGTGGACGAATATTCTGCACAACCTGAGCTGCTGGCTGAAGTAATGGATTAGTTTCTCTCTGTAAGACGCACAGCCACTTCCTCCACCTAGGAACTCCAGTCTCACAGCTTCACAAGCCTGGAAGGCAGACGGGTAATAATAATAATAATAATAATAATAATAATAATAATAATAATAATAATAATAATAATAATAATAAAAACACAACTCTTTCACTCACAAATATTATAATGACATTACATTAAATCTATTTACATAGTAATGCTGGACTATTAGTACACTTTTTCATGGCATTCTATTTTATTGAGATGTGCTTGTTAATTGTCTGTGGAAATGTACAAAAAAAATCCTGGAATCCTGGAACAGTTTATCTTAAAAAAAAAAAAAAAAAATAGTACCGCAATGCATCAGCAGGTGTCAGCATGTCTGCTTCACTGTGATTCAGTGCTAACGCGGTAAACCATGATGATGAAGTGAATCAAATATGATCCGCCTCCCTCTGCATGGAAATATCTGGTTTCAGAGGTAGTGATTATAGAGAAATCTGGCCTCTATGCTACTGGAAGAATAATTTTAAGCAGAAATAAATGATGCCACTACAAAGACAAGGAACTGGCTGTAAGCAGGATGAATCCAAATTATGCTGAGGTTCCAGCCAGAAAATGGACACTGATCTGACAAACAAGAACATCATCATTTAGCTGCTCTTTAATCACAGCACTTGAATGTATTGCGCTTGCATACATTTTGCATGTTCTTTCCCTTTGTGTTCTTGCCAGTGAGCCTGTTTACCTGCAGGTGCTGAAACCTGATGAGTCCACAGCGGAGGGTCACAATGCAGAGTCTGTTCAGGTGGTAGAGCAGAGAGGACAGAGCGGCCCACTCTAGCTCTGGGAAAAGATCTAATGCCTCCGATTCGCTCACTCCGTTGTGGCTGGAAAATACAAGGCACAGCATCTAGGGGAGAAAAAAAAAAATACATTATGCAAACATTTCTGCAGAGCACCAAAAAGTATGCAGTCTAATGTGAGTATTTAGTGACAGCAAAGTCCAGAAACAACTTTGTTTTGCCTCTTTCATCATGTGTCTCTCTCTGTCTGTGTTGAGGAACTTCAACATCATTTTAAGCGCCAGGCGATACAGAGACAAGGTGTCCTGACACTGCAGACACTGCTCCAAGCTCTTCTCCGAGGACCAGCCAGATTGAAAACTATGAATCCAAAATATGCAGAAATATTCTTAGAAAATTGTATGCAACATAAAATTGTCAGAGAAATAAATATAGACTACGAAAATGTTGAAAATGTTTTCCCAGCGAGTCAGACGAAACACACTCATACACAAATACTAAAAGTAGGCAATTTAAAATTCTGACATGTTTAAAGAATTACAGTCCGGTTCACAAGCAGTTTTTAAAGAATTAAATAGGATTTGAAGGGAATTGTCTGTAACTGTCAAAAATATAACCCCAATAGGATCAGAGAACCTAAGGTCAATCCTGATCTAATCAATCTAAAACCAAACATCTACAATTTTCTTCACTTTCCTATTTTTTTCTGCACATAAAGAACCAAAAAGTTGACACAACAGACCTGGTGATCATTCTTGCTAACAGTGTGACATATAACGCGTTGCATGTCGATGCAGAGCGGCAGTGCCTTTCCAGCTTTTTCTCCTGCAACAAAATTACAAAATATATAGGTTTTACAAAAACAAACATTTGTTTTCTATCTCAAACACTTCAAAACGAGCAGTCTGACCTGATCCTTGGTGAGCCTGAAATCCGTAGTTTGACACTCTGCACTGACTACACTCTTGACTTCTCTGGCACTAAGTGGGTCCAAGTGAAGTGTGGGCCACAACCTAAAGAGAAAAAGTATCTTTTTTTTTGTTTGTTTTTTGTTGTTGTTTTTTACAGATGCAACCAAAAAGTGCCGATTTTGAAATGCTAGCCAATGCTCACCAATTTAATTTGTTATTATTATTTCTCATGAGAAGAGTGGTCAATTATCCAGCCTGAATGATGCTAGAACCGTGTTGATGGCTACAGAGGAATCATGCAGTTTCTCTGCAACTCAATCAGGGATATTTACCCAAATATATTTACGGGAATGTATGTATATATCTGGGCCTGTAAGTTCAAATTTAAACCTCTATGGATCACACTAATAAATTCAAAGTGTTGCGGACAGAGTTATTACCTCCACGCCTGAGGACACGTCTCCACATTGACAGACACAACCACTCTGACATTTACAGGAAGAGGGTCGATCAGCCACTTCATGTGTCTTTCTGCTTGCTGAAATGGACAAAAAATGATTCCTGAAATGTGGAGTTAAACCGTACACGCTGAGATAAAATATGTTCAGTGATGGGCTTAAATTAGAGAAGGGCTATACCTTTATTTGGTCGACGGAGTCAATGATAATGATGATGTTTCCTTGGTGCCGTGCAGATAGTCTCTCCAGCCAGCGAGGAAACTCTTCCAAAATCTTACTGGGATCCATGGATAAACCAGAAATGGACCAAAAGTGCTGCAGCAACTAAGTGACATAATATTAACAGTAAACAGATTATCCTACTTGTCAAGCAAAACATGTCTTTGGTTGAAGCGTGTCAGTGTTAGAGACTCTTTACCTTCACTGTGAGGCGTTTGATAATGAGAACTGGCTCAGAGCTTATGGAAAGTGGGCGGCCGACAAAATGATAAAGGAACAAAGTGTTGGGGGATTGCTTCTGCTGCAGCTCAATCCTGCAGAAATGAAACAATTCACGTCTAATAGGAAAAGAACACAAAGCTAAAAATAAGACTATATTTGTTCAAAATCTTATGTAATAAAACACAAATAAATACCAAAAATGAACTACATTTAAGAGCCAAACCGAAGGAATGGATCTTTAAGTTGGCTTAAACAGATCTTAGCCAATATAACTGATAAATGTTTTTTTTTTTTTTTTTTGTGCAAAAATCATCTCACCATTTGGAAAGCAAGAGAGACTTTCCTGAACCTGGACCCCCGGACACCAGCAGAGGCGGGGTGGGGGGCGGGGCAGCTATCATGTCGTTTAAAAGATCTATATACTGAGAAGGGCAGCGCACACAGCACAGACCGGCGGATATCAATGAATAGAAAGTAAGGCATTTTGAAGGTAATAATCGCGATTAGAACAGAATATGCATGCATATTGTACCTTTTGGAAACCTAATTGGGAGGTGGTGCTGCTGCAAGCCTGTTGGTAGGACTCGATCTGCTCCTGTTCGTCATGCAGATCCCATAGCACGTCTCCCAGGTCTTCCTCACGGCCCTCGTCAATGGCGGCGTCCTTAGAGTCATCGTCTCCTCCTTCAAAACCCAACAATTCCTATACGAGGAGGGTAAAAATTCAGTGTTTAAAAATCATGGAGAGGACAGCCAGTCAAAAATGATTTCTGTGTACACCTCCCTTTAGGTAATGAGACAACACAAACCAATGTATCTGAATAATGGTACACCTGTTTGATGACTTTCTCTAGCTGAGCATAAATCAGGCCAGCCCCTTCTTCTGCAGAGCTGCTGTGATCCACCACCTGGGGAATAGTTGAAACGAAAGACTATGAGTCTGACTTTTGTTCTATATTTAATAATGGCTAGATGATAAACATTATGATAAGCACTGAATAGTATTATTGTAATATTACTAACAACTCTTGGTGAACAACGGTAAGGTCAAAGCTAAAAGTATTATTCATACTATGTCAGATACTACAGGCTATTAAAAGCCTAAATGTAAGGTTTATACAAAGTTTTAATTTAAAAAATGCTATACCTTTCCCAGAACAAAATTTCTAGATTTTTCCAGGAGTGCAAAACATTGACCACAACTTCAGCAAATTTTGAAACAGCACAATGGTGAATATGGTTTCCATTTTTTTTTGTAATCTTGGTAAAAATCACCCTGTGATTAAAAAGCAGTGAGACAAAACATGCCCACTATATGAAAACTTCTATATATAAAGATGGAAAAAACTAAATAAGCTGAAGGAGGAGTGTTTTATTGGTTTAGAAAAAGTAGACACATACCCTTCATTTCCAGCCTCTTTTAACAAACACAAGATGGTTTGTGTAACGATAAAACTTATAACAGCTTACAGTGAACTGAAATAACAATCCCAGAAACGTTTCAGATGGTCCTGGTGGAATATATCCGTTCCCTTCTATTCTGTTAATGTGTAAGCTCCACACCTTGACTTTGGCAGCCTTGTCTGCAGCATTAATCCTTTCCAACAGCTGCCTGATGGGTCCAGTCAAACCCCTGTCCTCTTCAGTCCTGAGGTACAGCACCAGCGGATGTCCATCTGGGTTTTTAACAAAAGCCTCCTCACAATCTTCCACCACAGAGCTGCAAAAATTAATGTTTGTCGCAACATTATAAAGATCCATTACTTCTGAAGACAAAAACTTACACTTTCTGCATGTCTGACCTTAAATCAGACAAAGCTCTTCCTGTTTAGGCAAGTTATTAATACAAAAATGATTTCTGTTTCATAAATGTCCAAGTACTGAGAGAGTTTTCATCATGGAGTAAAATTACTCTGGCTTTACATAATTTGGAAAATCGGAGATTCGCAGAAAATCACTGACTAGATCACTCCCAATAGTTGACTTTATATGCTGTCAAAATAAAATCTGTGAACAATGAATTAAGTTTCACTTATCAGTGTTTAACTCCACCACAGTAAGGTAATTCTCAAAACTTTATTTTGAAGACGTTGCCTGTTACAAAACTCAAACTCAGCTGTTCTCCTTAAAATAAAAAAAAAAAAGATGTTTTTGACCCTACAGAAAAGCTTTTAATCCCACAGGATGTGCAATACCTTGTAACGGTGGATTTGAGGAGAAGCACACATATTGAACTCCGCTCGATCTCCTGCCTCCGCACCATGGCGTATGAAGCAGCATTCTCCTCTGGGAAGTAAACGTTTAGGTAGAAATGGCCCAGACCCTCACACATTCTCCGTAACACCGCAGAGTGTTTCTGTCAATAAAACAAATTACATTTAAAAGAAAATTATTATTGAAAGCGCCTACCAATTCAAATAACTGCTTAGACACACATCAGTACTTTGTGATGTGAGAACAGTAAAAGTCCCAAGTTAACATTAATCATGTAGCAACGTATGCTTAATCTATTTTGTGTAAAGTTCCTGCAGAACTTTGTTTTTCCATTAACTTTACTTTTCTTTGTTTTTCCACTTCCACCGTGGACACTCCTTTAGAAGAAAGGCCTTCATCATATAAACATTAAACATTAAAATTACTCTGTAAATTCATTTGTGCAGCGCTTCACTCCATTTCATTTTACACTTTCTGTTACGATTTAGTTAATCAGGACTGAAGCAATATTGTTTGATTTGTGACTAACTTGATTGGATATTAGCTTAGAAAGCAAGCTATTCATTCCTTCAGATAGACACGAGACTGACCGAGTTATGAACATTAGTATAGTTAAATGTACTTTAAATCTGCTCCAGTCATTAAACACCAAGTCAGATACTGTGCATGTCTTTCAAACAGCCATGTCTATGAACGTGCTTTATACATGTTATATAAATCTCAAATTATCCCCTAAAAACAACATTTACAGTTGTTGACTTTAAATTTCAATCAAACTGACCTTGATAAAGATCTCCATCTCTGCTTTGGTATCTTGCGTGGAGATTAGGTAGCAGCGCACGGTGTTACTCCACAAGGCCTGGGGCACGTGAGGTGACACTTGAAGTAGACTGGCCACCGCAGCATCCCAGTCATCTGAAGGAAGAAAAAACACGTGAAAATAATGCAGTCTACATGTTAGAAACTAATCTTTTTTTTTTTTTTTTTTAAACAAACTCTCTGTGATATATCTATGGTGTTAAAAGGAATAGCAAACTCACAATTTAGTTGCAACTATTGTGGAAAATACCAACATTATTATTTATTTTGCTTTTATTTGATGGTTTGGGAAAATAGGTTAGAAACAGATGACACATTGAGAAATTTTAAAATTAAGAGTTGAACCTTTGTACACTGAACGTCTACTCAACCACAGCGACTAATTTAACTCTTCCTGTCAGTACAGGATGCCTTTGCAATTATTTTCTTACCTCTGCTGACATTTGCAAAGGGTCCTTCCACATCTATTAAGCTGTGTGCAAACTCTGGTCCTCTGAATGTCTGTTGCAGCTGCATCATGCTACCCATAGAAGGTTCGCTTCCCAGCACCCCACCAGACCAGTATTCACACTGAGTTCCTACAGCTGTAGAAAGACAAGACGAGAATGTGGATTTAAACCACAACTAGACGGAAAAAAAACAAACTGGACCTGACGTATGTAGATATTTGCATCTTACCAGTCACAGTGGTTTGATTATCGTCTGAGTCAGAGTCATTGAGGCTAAAAATGTGGATACCCTGAGTCTGCAACTGTTGCAGTTTGGCCTCCAGATCCCTCTTTGCACGCAACAGGTCTTGTATCTCTTTCTCTTTTGTCTCTCGGAAAATCTAAATTTAAGTAAATACCCAGTTTAAATTACCGGTACGAATTTTAAAAAACTGCTGCCACAAATGTATAAAAATAATACTTGGTGCATCTTACCTTAAACTGCCGTTTTACTTTGTCCCTGTCATGCTCAAATGTGGCAGCCCTCTCCATAGCTTGGTACTTTGTCTCAAGAGCAGCCTCTTTCTCTCTGAGAATCTTCTGGTAGGTTTTCTGAAGAGCCTGTCAAACCCCAGCAGAACAGTTTAAACACCTGCCTTCTTATAAATACATTTATATGAACATGTATTTGCTACAATAGAGATTTCTTCTTCTTTTGCTTTTTTGTCATTATAAAATATTGCAGAGCATCAAAAAACTAACTTGGAACTGAACAAAGATTTGCCTAAGCATAAAATGCACTTTTTTATTTAATAAAATAAATAAATGTTTTTAATTCACCCTGGTCCTATGTGAAGGGGGCTAAATACTTCTTCATCGAGGAGAAAGATGCTTAATCCTTAATATTTTTTTTTTTAATGTAAGTGTATAGTTTACTCAGGTTGTGTCTGATGACTTAAAACATTAAAAAGCACAAACAAAACAAATATGTAAGGAGATAAATACTTTTTTGACAGAACTGCACGTTACTGACTGATTTCGATATGTGGCTCTTTATTAACCTGCAGCTCGGCTCTTAACCTCTTGTTCTCCTCGTCCAACTTGGCCTCCTTCTTCTGCATGGATGTGATCTCGTTATTTTTGCTGACGCGAAAGATTTCATACTCCTTACGAAGTCTCTCGTACTCTGCAGCATACTCCAGGTCCACGGAGCCCGTGGATTTGAAACTGGCCCCGATAACTCGAGGTCCACGGCGGAAGGAGCTGCGAAGGAGTCGGGCTTTGGGCTTAACTTCAACGGGTATCTCACATGCTTCCCCTCCCTCACCGCCATATCCATCCTCGATCACCTCTCCTGGACTGACCAAAGAGGATGCGGTGCCCATAATGTCGAAGATCCAAGATTTTACCTTTTTCTGAGGAACATAGCTGCTACGGAGCCGTGATAAACAGAGCGCGGATGGACATTTTTATCTACCGAGACTGAAATAACCAGTGAGGTTACTTCCACTGCATTGCCACAAAGCTACATTTACAAAACTGAACTTGTTTACATAGTAGAGACAAGCAGCAAAATGTGACAAAACACCAGCAACTAGAACTATATTTAAGTAGCTCTATACGACTAAAATACGAAATGATACACTTAAATAACGCGACGTGGCCTTTTATTTGATGTTGTCACATGCTAAAAATGCAAACACTGCAACAAACCCATTTTGGTAAACATTTTTGTCTCGAAATATTATACACTGCTAGTTCGGGTCGAAAAGAAAACTTGTGAACCTAGGATAAAAAAACAAAAACAAAACAGGCACATAACGGTCCGCTCCCTTTTTCACAGCTTCCTCCTGGCTGCCTTGGTAACAAACTCAGAATACGGAAGCCGTAAAAAGTCAAACAAAGTGAAATTTGACTTTTAGTTTTGAAGGAGTTTACTCCACTGGTAGCTTGTTTAATTCATTCCACCGACTTAATTATCATGTATTACAATGCTTTGGCAACATTCTATATGCAAAAAACCATTAAAAAGTTTTTGCATTTTGTGATGTTACAAGCTTAAATGTAGTGCTTAGCCTACGCGTGAAATGGACGGAAAAAGATACTGTTTTTCCCGATACTCAAAAAAA
>NW_015113564.1:119215-121384 GCF_001443285.1 Poecilia latipinna
AAAAGTTTTTGCATTTTGTGATGTTACAAGCTTAAATGTAGTGCTTAGCCTACGCGTGAAATGGACGGAAAAAGATACTGTTTTTCCCGATACTCAAAAAAATCTTTGAGACATTCACAGTCTAGCAATATTTATACGTTTCACTGAGGTGCACTCTGTTAACTAATTAGGTGACTTCAGAGTGTTATTGGTGGGACTGAATTATACTTTGGTCTGTCAGAGTAAAGGTTGTTGATACGCACCCCAAACCTTTCGTATTTTTATTTTATTTCTAAAAAAAATATTGATCATGCGTCAACTTTCCACTTCACAACTACGGACTGCTTTGTGTTGGTCTATTATAGAAGGCCCTAATTGAACAGATCAAAGTTTGTGGGCATAACATAAAATGTGAAATGTTTAAGGAGCATAATTATCTTTGTATGGCAGGCACACTATGTTATTTTTAGATAGGCCAGAAATGCTTTTAGCTGTGAAGCTATATTTGTCAATATCAGAAGTTTTAGAAAAGTTTTAGTTCCTCTGTGGTTTCTACTTTAACTGTTCCAAGAAGTTTCTCTGAAGTAGAACTCTTCCTTTTCCGTTTGATTTTTAGTGATAAAAAAAACAGTTTAGATATTTAATACCTGCCCCCACAAAAGGATGTTCTTCATAAAAATGTGGTGTTGCTCTTTCACTATTTCCTCTTTCTTTTAGAGTTGGGTCTAAAATGATATGTTTTGTGCACATAAATTATCTGCAAAGTTTTTTCAAGTCTATGTCTCATTCCTCACTGTAGAAGTGGTGATAAAAATTTGTTAAGGTTACTGTTTTATTTGTAGAATTTCATTCAGAAAACATATTTCTAATGCACACTGACGAATAAAAGAAATTACTTTACATCCCTAACCTGTAAAGTAATGATTTTGCACAGCAATATGCATTGTCACTGTTTACACTGTGAACTCTCTTCTGGATAACTTGTAAGTCGCCTTGACTCATAGTCAAAGCGACTTGCAAAGTGACTCATTCTTGCCTGATGGACGTCAAGTTCCTCATTGTTTTCAAAATTTTAAATTACCACAGGCTTTTGTATTAAAAGCTGGAGTCCATAGAGTTTCAGCATTTCTCTGTTATTATGTTTGGGGAGGGGGGGAGGTACTTGCACCTTTCTTTATTCATTTGAGTGATTTATGGGCATAGAAACAGTGAATTAACATTATTTCAAAAGTTGTGTTTTTAAATCTAGACGTATTTCCATTTTTAAGACTCTGGCACACATTGCCCAGCTGTATGCTCCATTGGGCTGTCCTACAAGTTGGAACATTAATAAATTTAAACTAAAACTTAATACCGTACTTACAGATGTCAATCCAGAAATTATGGAAGAAAGCGTTCAAATCAGATGTTAAAAACAACCAGTAGGTGCGTCACGTTTTTCATTGTTTAAATCTCAGAACTTGGTAAGAGCTTGTACTTTCAGCTGCAACTGTCACGCCTGTCTGGATCTGAGATTTCCACAATAATTTATTGGTTGTGACTGTATTCCCCTTTACTTGTTTCAGAAAACTTGATATTTATCTTCAAAATCGACAGTAATTTTTTCTCTGACGGACAAAGCCCTGCTTTGAAAATTTTGACAGGTTAGTCTGCCCTAATGTTCATAGTTTAACTGATATGAAGGACATTCATTATGGTATTTTAACAGAATGGTGTTATGCCTAATCTTATAATGAAAGGTCTTGATAGCAGTACAAACATACAGAACAACACAAGTTTGGTTTTTCTATACATATGTACTATTTTATTTGGAAAATATTGATTTTCTAAAAGAAGTACTGGTCAAACCTGTCAGAAACCCACAAGAGAGCATATTTGCACAATAAAGCATTTCAATCCAGTCTTTGTTCATAATAAAGAAAAACAGAAAGTACCCTTTCCTATAAAACATATAGCCCCCAATTGAACAAAAAAAAAAAAATAAGTTGGTGGTTGCTATAAGACAATAGAACATTTGAAGGCGAGAAAACCTTTTGAATACAATCTAAAGCTAAGAGAGTAGGCAGAGCTTTAAGTTCCTTAGAAAGACCATAAGCATGTCACAGTTTCATTTTCTTAAATTTTTTGTTTTACACTATGAGGTTTGAAGATACACTCTGACTGTTGAATGTAAAGAGACTTATCCATTTC
>NW_015113564.1:124518-179814 GCF_001443285.1 Poecilia latipinna
GTTGGTGGTTGCTATAAGACAATAGAACATTTGAAGGCGAGAAAACCTTTTGAATACAATCTAAAGCTAAGAGAGTAGGCAGAGCTTTAAGTTCCTTAGAAAGACCATAAGCATGTCACAGTTTCATTTTCTTAAATTTTTTGTTTTACACTATGAGGTTTGAAGATACACTCTGACTGTTGAATGTAAAGAGACTTATCCATTTCATTTAACATCAGTCAAAAGTACCACAAAAAAAGCATATTAAACTCTTTACATTCTAGTAAATGCTGTACAGATATGAAAAATAAAAATATTTCTCCAAAGTTCTCTTTGATGTGTTAAATCATAATTACAAGACCTTCCAATCTGTAAAATGTCCAACTATAAGACAGTCATTCAGTAAGAATTTTACTTTGATGCTTACAGAGAAGGTCTCCGAGTTTTAAAGAACAGATGAAGAAATGTATTCCTGTAAGCTCGGTTCAAGAAGAAATACATGACGGGGTCCAGTACGCTGCTGATGAAACTCAGTGCAGATGTGATCTGATTGGCTCTTTTCAATGACAGTGACTCCAACCCCTCAGCTTTACTTTGACTGTATATCACCCTGCACACGTGATAGGGAACAAATGCAAACATGAAGTTTAGCACAACGAGTACGATCATTTTCATAGCTTTGTCTTTCACTGGACGCTCTTCTTGTTGTTTCAGGTTCCTCAGTTTTAGAAGAATCACTAGGGAGGTGATAACTATGGTGGTGAAGGGAATAAAAAAAGCAACTATGGTGGAGATCATAGCTTGGGCTGATTTTTTTTCAAGGTACAACATGCTGCAGTTGTTAGCCGAGTTGCCTTGGTGTTTTTGTGAGAAAAGTGTTGGAATCATAGACACAATCACTATCACCCACAGTATGGTCACGCCTATATGTGCATGCAAAGGCTTCCTTACCACCTGGGACCTTAGAGGTAAAGTCACAGCTAGCAATCTGTCCAGGCTGATGAAACTCATCAGGTAGAGGCTACAGTACATGTTCAGGTAAAATAGAAATCCTGACAGCCGACAGAGGATTACTCCAAAGGGCCAGTGGCTGCCAGACAGGTGGTAAACTATGCGCATAGGTAAAATAAGGACATAGCAGATGTCTGCAATAGCCAGATTTCTCAGGAAGACCTTGGAGGGTGAATTGCCCTTCTGATGACAGAATGCCCACAACGCCAAGGAGTTCCCAGGCACAGCAATGATGAAGATCAACATGTAAAACACGGCGAGGATAATATCCCACGGAGGTAATCTGTTGGTCTCATTCCCCGTGGTAGTATTTTCCTGTGTCATGGCAAGGACCAGTCTAGTGCAGGGTAAAGCATAATATGTGGTCAGTGATCATCACAAATTATCACATCTTAAAGGTTTGTCTTAATAAAATAAAAGCCTATAAGGTGTTTATTTTTGTTGTTTTTTTGTGATTATGGCTACAGATAATGGGGAAAAAAATGTTTCTCAAAATATTAGAACATTGAATGAGAAAAATAATAATAAAAAAAAAACTTTTACTACAAAAATATTTGCTTTTTAGTTTTAATATGCT
Organism: Poecilia latipinna; assembly: GCF_001443285.1. Classification (NCBI taxonomy): domain Eukaryota; kingdom Metazoa; phylum Chordata; class Actinopteri; order Cyprinodontiformes; family Poeciliidae; genus Poecilia; species Poecilia latipinna. The sequence goes on from NW_015113564.1 coordinate 126,086, forward strand.
CAATGGGCTGCATATTAGGTTCTTATTCTCTGTACCCCAGACTTTAACTTCCTTTAAGTTGCCAAAAGTATTGAGATGCCCCTCCGAGTTACTGAATCCGGGCGTTCCAATTATTTCTATGGTTATCTATACAAGTATTTGTGAATAAAATGGGTCACTTTCAGGAGCTTAGTAAACTCCAGGATGTACTTGACATGCCATCTATACAGTTAGTCCATTGATAATTGTTAGCAGCATAGCAAAAAGGAAGCAATTATCAATAAAAGGAACTTGGTCACATTAATCACTGAGCATTGCTGAGAAGTCATAAGCTGTCTGCAGATTCAAGTCGCAAACCTCCATACTTCATGCAAGCTTCATATTAGCTGAGGAACAGTGTAGAACAGATGCTTCCACATCTTACAACAGCAAGTGCTACACAAATGTCGACTGAAAAGTTTGGTTTAAGTCACAGCACCAATGGACTCCAAAGCAGCGGAGACAGGTTCTCTGAAATGAGGAGTCATACCTCTCTGTGTTGCAATGCAATGAGCAAGACAGAGTCTAGTTGCCAAGAGAATGAGATTTACCTGATTGCACTGTGTATGCTACGTGTATAATTTGGTGAAGGGAGGATTACGTCTTAATAAAATTAATCTGCACTAAGACCCTTCTCATGGCTCTGATTGGTTGTTTCTAGATAACACATATGTTAACTAAGGTTCACACATATGTATAAAATCAAGCATCTAAATGTTTCTGGCAATAAAATGTATGAAGATAATGACAACTATCAAAAGGTCACTTGTCAAGAAAGAAGGAACTCATCGGTTTCCTCTTTATATAACCTACAACTTTTACTTTTGTCGTTTGCCTTCCTGAGAGTTACTGTGATTAAAGGGTGATGTTAACTGTCAAGATAATTTAAATATCAAATATTTTCTAGCAGTCTAATTGTATATGACCTGGTTAAATGTGTGAAGGTTATTAATCACAAGGTACAGCCTTCAAACAACTGTATAGCAGAAATAAGTACAGAAAAAGTAGCAAATATGCAAATATTCTTTAGATTAAATTTAAAGTCTCCAGTAATCTTACCTGCAGTTGTAGTTGGACCGCGTTCTAAAATATGCTCACTAAGAGTGGAAGACTTCAGTGTGTTACAGGAAAACTGATCGTCAAGCAGAAGTGAGAAGTCTACAAAAATGGTTTGTGGCGTGTTAACCATTATGTTTACACACAAACTCACACACACAAGCACACGCACACACACACCCACACACACAGGTTTACCCACATGTACACACATTTCCATGTGATGCATGAAGCAAGACAGAAAACATGTATAAAAAAAAAAACTAATAAATTCAGTGCACTAGAAGCATGCAGGTCTTTATTTGTGTTTGCTACTCCACCAAACGTTTGCCTTTAAGCACATTGTTCATTTATGTCATGACTTAAAGCTTTACAAAAAAAGAGGAAGAAAACCAAAATATTTACAAAATCTACTTGTGCAAACATATTTTTTTCTCTTTTACATTACTTTCCTAAAATATTTCAAAGGCATGCATACAAATAAACTTTGGTATGTTAAAAAAAAAAAAAAAAAAAACACTACTTATTTTCTTAGTAGAAGCATTTACTGGTATCTACATCTCGTTGACTTTGTTTTCAGTACAGATCACATGAACAGCAACAATACATGTTAGCACAACTTTTGACCACTGATGTCAGCCGTCACACCAAGAAGAGCCAAGTAAATTTTCCAAAAGTAGATGATTGTAGTTAGGCATGAAGCAAGTCAGTATACAACCACTTTGGCAAATAGGCACAATAAGACAAAAACTTGCGTTAATGATGAGAACAGCTGCTATCTGTTAAAGAATTTGGCAGTTCATGACGGTGAAAAATAAGAAAATACTCTTGAAAACTAAGTTAATCGTGAGTTTTCATCATAAATTCTGTATAAATTCATTAAAGGCTTTTACATTTTGTCTTGAATGTAAGAAATATAGAGGATTAAATATACTACTTAATATATTTCTCTTTTTCCCAAAATTAAAAGAATTTATATGATATGTTGATTGCAAATTAACTATATATTCCCTATTCATAACTACTGCAAAAAAATATAGATTTTCACCACAATTAAAAACTTTCAATTCAACTACAAAATCAATCTACAGTTATGTGAAAGAGTCATTAAAAACAAAATTACAACATAAGTCATAGGGTTCACCTCTGATGCAGAATATGAATCCATACAAGTGTTGTTTAAATCTAAAAGTGAACTGAAAGAAAAGGAAAGGAGCTGAAAAGAAATAAACAGTGCGCAAATGCCAGTGTCAAAATATAAACAGAGTGAGAGCATTAATTTAATAATACTTTCAAATGATAAAAAAAAGTTCAAATAACAGAAAAAGCAACAAAAAGTATTACATGGAATATATTCAGTTCTACCTGCTGTGCTGTAAAGCACGCTTGGCGATAATGTGGCTAAGTTGTGTCCTTAGCTGCTGTAGTTGTTGGGATGGAGGATTTGCTGCTGCTGCCGTTGTGAGATCTGTAGCTGGTGAAGCTGGGGGTGTGTATGGTGCGGATGCTCTTTCCACCTGGCCCCAACGGTGTGGGAGACAGAGGGGAGGGGGAGAAGGAGGAGGAGGAGGAGGAGGAGGAGAATGAAGAGGAGGAGGAGGACAGCACTCGACCATTCTGAGTCTGTGAGGAGAACGAGAGAGCTTTACCTGTGTGTTGTGAAGGTGCAGGGAGTTTGAGGGATCCGTTAGACAGTGAGGGGATATGGGATGAGGGTAGGGAACCGGAACGGGGGGTGTGAGAGGACTTTGTCGCAGAAGGAGGAGCGGAAGAAGACGGGTTAATGGGATTAGTAGCATCTGAGTTTAGCGCAGACTGGGAGCTGCCTTTAGCAGAGCTAGGATAAAAAGCAGGGATTTTAGAGACGGGTATAGTAGGGGGAGCAGTTTTATGATCCCCTCCCACTCTTTTAGCACTTCCATTAGCCTGCAAACAGATGCCAAAACAGATACTGGTTGTCAAAAAAAAAAAAGAAAACTGGTCACACAACACATGTAAAAGGCAAGGCGACGTTAAAAAAAACACAAACTAAAGGTTATTCACATGGACAAACAATATGGCTGCACAAACAATAACATCAATAAGGCAAACTAAAAGATACCAAAAACATACAGCAAAGAAAATAAGAATTGAACACACAACATTTATCTCAGTCAATATATGTCTATTGGGCCTGTCAACTTGAAATGCACACCAGTCGTCAGGAACAACTCAGGCAATCAACATACGCAAAGAAATCAAAACAAGCAAGCCCATAAATAATGTTTTTTTTTTGTTATATAAAAGATAATTACACAAGATAGAACTATTAAACATACTAACTTAAATTAATTAAATACTTATAAAGGACTGTTGATACTGATAACTTCAAGGTGTTTTTTGCACAGAGAAACAAGATGGACGAGGTCACAAGTTCTTCTCTGCATTCTGTTCTTTTAAGAGATTTTCAAATGACTTTACAACACAGGACACAACAAAGTGTCTTCAGTTGCGTGTCTGCGTGAATGGATAAATGACTAGTGGAATTGCTTTGGGGGCCTTTGGACTTGATAAGGCGCTATACTAGTACAAAGCCTTTGAGGCTTCTTCACATTCACTGTAATGCAGACGGCAATGGGAGAGAGAGAAATACAACTGAGAAAATGTATGAAGTGCTTAATACTTATTTTGGATGCTGTACACAGAAGTTCAGTTTTTTTTTTTTTTAAATTATAGAAGTGAGAGACATGTTACCGAAAAAGAAAACACTGTAAAAATTAGACAGCATGATGCCAGACAGGAGCGTCTCTGTGTTAGAGGGATTGTTAGGTATTGTGAGAGGCTGTTGAATAAAATTGAGAAGGCAAAGAAACACTCAAGGATCTAGAGTGAATAGGGAAAAAGTGTTAGAAGTTAGAAGGAGTGGCAGCAGAGAGGACAAATGTGGATTTGTACTCCACTGAACAGATGGTGCAATGTCAGTAGGTTATGCCAAGGTCCTGACGGCAAGAAAATGCATCACCGTGGGGTTAAGGAAGCTGAGCAGCGATGTCGGGTTTGAGCAGAGTTGGAATATAAGAAGAGAGGAGCCAAACAACAACAAAAAAAAGTTAAACCTGTGGTTGAACATTGCCAGAAGGATATTAGGATTTGGCGACACTGTTAAGGAACTCAGCTGTGATGGAGAACTGGAGGTGTGATGACAACTCAGATGATGATAAGACAGGAATCCACTTTTCTTTGCCTTTCTCCATTTTGTTTTTGTATAACCACCAACACAGTGAAAACCATGAGCAGTGTGGACATGCAGAAGCATACAGTACAGTGATGTTATGGGGTAACAGTCAACAGTCAAACATGCCTTTGCGTCTTTGCAGATTCGAGAGAAACAAGAACAGATCCACAGTTGCCACCATTGTGGCTTTCATTTTTTATTTTTATTTTTTCACTAGTGAGATCTCACGGCTTTGGTAGTCTTTTTTTCCCCCCTCATATATATGCTCCATGCTTTCAGTAAGGCATGACCTTAATTCTGCTAGTCTCCGGTAAAACCCTACAGTAAAACTACCTGTCGAAATTGCCTCTGAGCGTCCTGCAGTTTTTGCTGTTTTCCAGTTTTGTCAGTTGTAGCCGGCGACTGTCTGGACTTCGCAGACAAAGGGACCGGCATCCGACTAGTAGGGGAAGCGGCACTGGAGTTCTGCAAGGGGATCCAAACGAAAAACAAAACAAGAAATAAAACAAAAGGTAGAAAAAAAAACAGACCAAAACAGGAAGTATGAGAAGTCAAAACACAGGAAAAAAGTTCAACACCTCAAAAAATCAACACCAGTAAAAGACCATGCATCCAGAAGGACCATAAACCTCAAAGGCAGTATACATAGTGCATGCAGTTGAGAATAAGTAAGTAACGACCATCGCGACAAAGTCTCTGATGATCAGTGCACCACTTGCTGAAAACCTCAGAGTTTTAGCAATGAACTGCAGGAGAAAGATGGTAGTCAGGCACCCAACAAAATGCCACCCCGATCATGTCACCATGATTTCACAGTGGCAGAGAGCCACCAGGGTTACTTTCAACATTTTTGAGCACCTGTGGAGTGGATTAATGACTTTGTAGTTTCAGTGGTTAGGGTTGGAGTGAAGGTAGGTTGAAAAGTGAAATAGAAGGACCCAAACTCTCCTGGAGCAACAATAGCTAGAGAGAGACCTGTTGTATGCTGGTGGGTACACTGAGGACTGTGGTGGAGGTGCTGGTGGAAGAAGGGGTGACAACAGGGCGAGGAAGGAGCTGAGGTTTTGTCTTCTTCTGCAGCAAGCTTTTACTGGATACTTTAGGCCCATGCGCTCTAGAGGTAGGGAGAGAGGAAGACCTCTTCAACCCAACCACATCAGATTCTTTCCCAGTTCTTGCCTTGGTGTCTTCGGTGCTGACTGACTCCTCCGGGGAGCATGGTCCCATTTCATTAATAGTTGTTTCCAGCTGTTTGATGGTTTGTTCAAGACTGTCCAGAGTCTTGTAGGCATTCTTCCGAATCTCATTGGTTCTGCAAAGGGCATCTGAGTTCTGGTCTGTTTGTGTGGTAGACACTGATCCCTTGGTGCCCTCTGCGAAGGATTTTGAGCGAGTGATCTCAAATCTCTTTGCTTCCCTGTGCTGCCGAACCGTACCATCGAATTCTTCCTCGTCTTCATACACCACCACTTGTAAGGTTTTCTTTCCAGACTTGGTGCCTGTGCGAATTGCTTGTGTCAGTGCTGCTAGCTGTTTCTTTGGGAACTTAAATTTAAACTTCTTCTTTCCATCTTGCTTGGCATCTCCATTTGTCTCTGTGTTCATTCCACTGTCCATTAGTTCAGATATTGAAGATGAAGATGAGGATGATGACCCTGTGTGCTCCGCAGTACTCTGTGTGGAGATGATCTTTTCACCATCAGCGATTTCTGCACCACCAGCTCTTACTTGCAACCCAGTGCTTCTTTCAGTGTCGGACTCCTCACTTTCTTCATCTATGCGTTCTTCTGCAAGCATTCTCTCCAGTTCTTCTTCACATTCAAATATGGTGGACAGTCGCTTGTAAGCTGAGCGGATATCCATTGGCTCATCAAAAATGATGATGACAGGCTTCTTGTTGAAGCCATTGTCTTGTGGCATAGTGGGATCGACTGTGGTGTTAGCTTTGTTTGATGCACTGCCAACTGTAACTGTCTGGACACTACCCTTCTTGGCGCTGACCAGTTCTTGGTACTCGCCACAAGAAAGCGGCTGAATCTTTTTGTTAGTGATCATAAATGCAATGTCTGGTGGCGGGGGAGCTTCCTCTCCAGGTAAGTCAGGGCTAAGACTGGCTCCATGATCACCATCATCAAAATTATCTAGAGTCAAATCACGTTTCTTACTTGCAGTCTTTCCGAGTCGCTGAACTTTAGGTACCTCTTTTACAGGATTGCTGGTTGTGGGTAATATTTGCTGAGGCTTTGTATTTTTAAATGAGGAAACATGCTCCGAGGCCTGTTTGGTTTTCTTTTCAGTGTTTGTTTTGTTGAGTTTCTTTTCCTTCTGTACTTCTGCGCTAGTCTTCAAGGATTCAGCACGCTTAACTTGCTTTTGTGGCAGTTTGAATCCATTGAGTCCAGTGGGTTTAGGTGATATCGGTGGGGGTGTAACAGGTGGAGGTGATTTTGGTTGTGGAGGCATCTGCATCTGCAGCATCTGCTGTTGCTGGCTTGGAGAATTGTCATTAGCATTGACATTTGACACCTGTGATAGAGGCTGTGAGGGCTCCCTGTGTTCTGGGGTGTCTTCCAGGCCTGATGGGGGTGGTTGATCTTTAGGAATCTGGCCAGTCACATAATATATGACCTGTCAACGGGACATTTAGAATGTAGTATTACTCTCAAATCCTTAAACTCTAGAATGAATATTGAATGAATTGACAGAGTGTTAGGTACAAACAGTTGTACGTACCCCAGGGCTTTGTCTTGTAGTTGTGTTTCCATTTTCATCTGTGTCAGGATCTTTATCCTCTCGACTTGGTTCTGAGCTCTGCTAGGACAATGTGTGAGGGAATAATATTACTGTGCAACTGGTGTACCAGGTTGCAACAGATCACCTCTATATCAAAAAACAATATTATTTATCTTCCATGGGTCAGTAACAAGATATTACAATGTCTTTCTGAATTTGCTTCTTTTATACAGAGGAGGGGAGTGCTAATTTGATTTGGTTGTCATCATGTAGATAGAAATGAACAGTCTCTATTTTTTACAGTTTTATTATAAAGAAGAGGGAAATAATGTTAACTGTTCTTACTGTACTTCGCACAATATTAGTAAAAAAAAAAAAAAAACAGAAGGATAAAACGCTGGTGAAGAGACACTAACTTCTAGAACTTTCAGAGATACTTGTAAAAAATGCTAAATTTCTGTGCCCTTTATCACCAAACAGAATAGATCTGTACACGTAGAAGTGAGTGAGTGATGACTTCTTTAAAGTCATAATGGAATGACTTTTTACCATTCCAAATTGCTGGCAACTCACAATCCTGTCTATCATGTTTTAAGTAATCAACAACAGTTTGGTCTCTCCCAGAAACTAAGTTGAATCAGATTTTTTTTTTCCTTCTAATACTTTGCAATCATTTTGCTTTGTCATTGGCAAAATGATTGTGATTCTGTCAGCTGTGCTCAATGTAATACAAACCAATGTTGAACTTTTATATAATCCGTTGCTTCTAAGATTTAGTTGTTAACAATACTCTCCAAATTTAAATAAAACCACAACTAAAAATAGAGACTGTTCATTTGAAAACCAGTTGGGTATGTAACTTATTGTGATCTGAGGTTATAGATTAATAATAAAATCCTTATTTCAGAAACGTTTTGACTTTGGAACATAAACATTTTATTGTCCAAATTTATTAATGGCACTTAGTTATAGAGTGTAACTAATGTTTTATAAGATGTTTTGATGTCATTTCAGAAACATTACCAAAGGTTGTTCAAAGTTTACAAACACATGCTTACACTCATCCTACGCCACACTAACATTTGTGTTTTACAAAAATCACTTAAACAGTTAGTTAGGATTTGTTTAAAGTGTGATCCTATAAAGTTATCATTGGTCACAATTACCTTTCTTGTGATGCAAAGATAACATATTACCAGTAGCTATTTGGAAAAGTAAATTAATCCTATGAGTAGGAAGCCAACAAACTAATCCAAAGAGCAGTATGTCAGTCTGCCTCATCAGGTGATGATCTGATAATTTATCAGTCCTTATCACCAATCTGGAAAAGCAAACAAATGAACTATCAAGATGTAGATGGTCTGTTTGTCATTGAATAACATGGGAGGACTTATGTAATTTAACACTACACCATGCCTGCACCTGCTCTTTGCATATTGGTCTAATCTTTGACTCTTACTGTAAAATTTAACAAAAGAAAACAGGTTTGCAATATTTCCAGGCCTCATCAGGCCGGTGTAGGGCCATATCCAGGGCCAAGTCTATCTATAACACTTTTAGAGACATCTGTTTTATGTGAGCATGTTGAATTTAGGCTTAGTGTTGCTGATCAAAAAGTTTATAGCCTGTTGTGCTTATCAATAGTTACTATAAAATAGGGGGGAAATACCTTGCTGCTAATAACAGCTGTGTTTTCCTTTGTATTGGCCACTCACACATTTCCTACCAAACTAGACAAACTGGTTGAGGGCTTCACTGACAACACCAAGTTCTTTACATTAATAAATGCAATGTTAGGCAGCATAAGTAATCAAGTAATCATATTTTGCATTTGGTGTGGGTCTAATCTATCAATTAAACTTAAAATTTTAAATCCACTCTGTCTGCCTTTAATGATGACTTATAACTTGTTTTTTCTGTACTCCTGCATATGTTGCCATGGTTTCACTGATTATTTGTTCTCTGTCTGACTTGCTTGTTAGCCTTCCAGTACTCTTAGGACTTATTTCATTTGCAAAAAGCTGATGGTGATATGATGTCTTTCTGCTAAAGATAAACAAATAACTTCACACAATTAACTCTTTAAATATATGTTTGAACACATCCATATTCCTCAGAAAGAGTTTTGTCAGAATAACAAACGATATAGTTGCAGCTGGATTGGATAAATGTGTGAAACTTGAAAAAGCAAATTGAGGTGAAGTTGTGCAAAGACAGAGAGATTGGGAAATAATATCTCAGAAAATAAGTGGGGGACAGGAGCATGCAAAGTGGCCAGATTGACCTCTGGTGAACCAAGTCTGCAAAAACACATTGTGTCTACAAATGTAAGTTTTCTGAAGCGTCAATCTGTAAGTTCCTTTTTTATATACTTAATTTTTCTGTGAAAAAATGCCAGTAAAAGAAAGACACAAGACAATTTAATTGCCCATAACATACAAAGTACATTACAGGTCTTTATTCATTTGGAAGAAAAGACAAGTGGTAGTTAAATCTTGAAACAGGTCATACAAAAGACACACCAGCTCAATTTTATGCAGACTTAATCCTGAAAGAAACCAAAGCTGTGGAATCCAGCAGAATCAAACAAGGGAAGGAACCAAGCCAGCAAGGAAAGGAGTTTGGTGGAGACAGCTGCTATAGGTTTCTCTCAAGCCAAAGCGGGAGCACAGGGGTTGTAGAAGTGTTAGGAAACAACAGGCAATTAGTGCATCACACAGCTGGTGGAGGGAGGCGGTTAGTTGGGCAGCTGCACGGCGGCACATGTGTTACCTTTTTCTCTTTGTGGGGCAACAAATTCCCTGGTCTTAGTTCTTTGATTTGGGGTTCAATTCGATTGGTGGGCTCAACCAAATTTTTTATCCCTAGATCCTTAACTGTGCACTTCTGGAAAACCTGAAGGTTGGAGACAAGTCAAAGGGATACGGGGGGTGGGGATAAAGATTTTTTAGGGTGGGATAAAGACTTATGGGACCACAGCCACAGCTGTACCAACTGTTGTCAGGTGACAAGGAGGATCCTTTGTTTTGGCACCCGTTAGCACCCAGCCGTTGCCACTTCCAATAAAATCAACGACCGCAGGAAGAAGCGATAAGCAAAAGGCACCCAGTAAGCAGAAATCAATAAACCCTGCCCATATGTTTGCCAGGACATGTGTGAGTGTTCACATGCATCTAACCTGAAGCTCCGCCATGATCTTGTCCCCTTCATCCTCCTCTTCTCTGTTAACAGAAGCAGTGACAGGAGGGGGTGTGATGGGCTTCGGCTTGGTCTCCGGAGTAGCCTTTGTGGGCTTGAACTGAGGGGATGGAGGAGGAGCATCTTCCTCAACCTCCTGTGAAAAATCAGTGAATCAAACTACTTCACATTATGCAGCATAATTGATATAGACAATGGATGGACTTACATGCAGCAAGTATTTGTTAAGTGTCACTAAGCTAATAGTACAAAGAAACATGATGTATTACAATGACGAAAAATTGAAGAGGGCATGTTATGTACTTTTAAATGAATCGATACAGAGTTTAAAGTGGGTTTATCACTTAAAGTGGATATATCAACAGGTTGTACAGCCAGGAAACCTGTATATCTATCTTCAGTAATTTGATATGACATCAATGTGACCGACCTGTGCTGAGATGCTTTCCTTCCGAGTATAGACCACCTCTCCAGAACGTGTTGTAGTCATGCCTGAGTTTGAGCTGGAGAAGGTTTTTCTTGGAGGTGGCGGTGGTGGGGACTTGTTTGATTTGTCAGACCCCTGTCTGGTCAAATTGTCAGTGGCTGCTGATTTAATGGCAGTTTTTGAAGATGCTGGCTTGATAGATTTCTCCAATAAAGGCTTCGGAAGTTTATCAGACCCCTTTTTGGAGGGTTTGTCTACTAGAGTCTCCTCTGCAAAACACATTATTCAAGCAAACAGTGGTAAGTAAAGTGTTATTATACATAAAATGACTCAAGGAAGTTGAATGTATGTTTTATTTGTACCTGATGGTGACTCAAAAGGGCTGGGAATGTCTCTATGTTCTACTATGCCAGCAGAGGGCAGTATTTGGCTTTCCTCTACCTCTAAGCTTGGAATTCCCTTCATCATGTTGGCCTGAGCCTCTTGAAGGATCTTCTCAAACTCTTTGCCATTATAATGACCCATATTCTGCCTTTTCTCTTCCCATTCCTTCTCAGCTGCCTACAAGAAAAAGACAGAAGATAAAAAGTCTCTAAATTTTTTAGAGACTGCATAAAGTGGAAGACAATTGCCAATTTAATTGCACTTTCTGCAGTGCATAAAGTGCAATTACGACCAGCTAACTGGTCAGCTGCTTAGATTCTAAACTTCTGGGTGGCTAGACATAAAAAATAAGACAGCTAGGTAAATAGACAGCTAGATAAAGCTGTCTGCAAAAGTATTACACCCTCTTAAACGTTTTTTGTACTTTTTGTCATTTTACAAGGACAAACTTCAATGTATTTTAATGCAACTAACCAAGACAAAGCAGTGCATAATTGTAAAGTGGAAAAAAATGATAAATGGTCCATAGACTTGGATTCAGCTTTTCTTTTTGTACTGAACCATAATCAGTTTTAATCTCATCTCACTAGAGCTGCTTCTCCCACAAATTCGCTGTTGCTCAAAATGACAGATTGTCCCTCTTGATTTGTAGTTCTACAGCTGGCACAGTTACCATTCTGGGCTGTTTATTGCGAGGGGTTCAAAGTGGAATAAAGCATGTTTAAAGTTCAGAGGAAATTTAAAAATATGACTAGGCAATTGAAAGACATTATTAACAATACCTAAACATCATCTATGAAGATGAACATATGAGAAAAAAAAGGTAAACATAAAGAATTACAATTATAATAAATGATAGTGGTTTCATCCTAACTAAAGTGTCCAAATATTTTTATCAAGCCTGGTGGGGGCGCAAGTAAAGCCTGGTTGCCTGCCAGGCTTATAATAGACCAGGGGAAACCCTGCTTATCCTGATTTAAAATATCCACAACATTATTTCTGATGTGTCTGTTGTGTCCCTTGGTCTTATCAATATTCTCTAAGAAACATTCAAGGTCTTCAAAGAACAGCTGTATTCATGATGAAATTAAATGCACACAGCTGGACATTTGGTTGCACTAGATCTAGGCGTTTTTGAGTGATAGAAATTAAACCAAAACAATTCAAAATTGAAAATCATCTACTCCTTTTCTTCTGTTTTACAAGTATGCACTACTTGATGTTGGTCAGACATATAAAATCACTATGAAATACTACCGAGGTTGCGACTATTATGTGACAAAATGTGTAAAGGTTCAAGGGTTGTAAACTGTAAAATATGGGAAACAGTTAAACATACCTCAATGGACATAACTCTGTTTTTGCTTTTCTCCTTGGTGTTCTGGAGCTCCTCTATTACAAGATCCTGATGAGGAGCGCTGTTGCCATTGTTCACCAGATTCCCATGAATCTTCTTGAGGCGGGCAGGACTTGGTGGATCTGAGACCGACCCTTTAGGAGATTCCCGGTCTTGAGGCTTACTCAGGTTAGGACTGGGAATCTGAGTAGGGCTTGGGGTGAGGGGAGGACTGGGCTGAGCTATGAGGGCTGCAGATTGCTGGGACTGCTGCATGTGAACTGGAGAACTCTGGACATGATGGATGACCACTGGGGAGGAGGGCATCACCTCCGATCTTACGGTGGAGCTCTGTGCCTCTGGTGGAGCTGAGGAGGAGGTGAGCTGAACTGATGTTGATGGAGCTTCTACAGCGGTTTCTGCAGCTGGTTTGTGGTTGACACCTACTGAGGCATTGGTGGAAATATCTATGCCTTTCTGAGACCCCTCGGTTGCATATCTGCAGAGGAAGGAAATGGTATTTGAACTGATGTTAAAAACAATACAAAATAAAAAAATGTGTGAAGATTTTCTTTTTTTACAACTCATGGGTGAGCGAAAAGCCAAGACTGAGCTTGGTACATGTGACATATTAAAATGGAAATGAGGTGCTACAATGTCCACTAAGTTAATTCGCTTATTGGTTCAGTGAAGGTGCTGAAAGGAAATCTAGCTGAATCCTGGATTCACACAGAGTGACCTCTTTGATGGCACGGAGGCAGTATAATCAAACAGCACAATCTCCACACATCAGACTTCTGCGAGGAGCTCTGCTGAGGTCTTTTTGATTTAATCTTGAATTGCCCCCTCCCACACTCACAGCATACTCCAGGAGCACCTGTTCACCTCATTCCTACGTCAGCTGCATTTTCCTCCTACCTTCTCAGGCTGCTGAGAGTATCGGTCAGGCTCTTGACCCGTTTTAGCATGCTGTCGAGTTTGTGAGGCTCTTCCTTCAGAAATTTAACAGCCTCCACTTCCACTCTGAGCACAGCTCGCATTCTGGTTTGCAGGGCTGGGAACTCTCCTGAGGAAACAAACATGCGAAAAATGTAAAGTTTTTTTTTAAATTATTATTATTTTTTAATTGCAAGAATATTACTTACTATGCACACAGAAAAATATAAATGTTACAGATTAGCATGATGACATCTGTCATGGTGATTATGTTTTCTTAACTTGGTTCCTGTTGAATCAATTAAATTCCGTTTCAATTTAATTTAAGACAATTCATCTAGATTCAGTTTAAACTAATTCAGTGTCACTCCACTTGTTATAGTTTAGTGCAATTCAGTTCAGTTCTGTTAAATTAACTTATTTCTACTTACCTTAGGTTCATTTATTCAATTAAAGCTTCATTTATTTTGTTGTGGTTGATTTAAGTTTAAGATAAATAAATTAAATTATGTCCAAATGTATTCAGTTCAGTTGAATTGAACTTGATTTGCCAACTGCTGGCTCAGCTTGGTTAAATTGATTTACTTTCATTTCGGATCAGTTAGATCAGTTCGGTTCAATTCAATAAAATTAAAGGAAATCAAAGAAATTCAATCCAGCAAGCAACAAAAGGGAAGTAAACGCCTCCAACTGAAATTCAGTTGCATACAATTCAACTCAATACTAGTAATGAATGCTCTGCACATCTAAGACAGCCCTGTTTATGTCAGATGTTATCCAATCACAAATAATGCATAGAAAGTCAGTTCATTCCATGATTGCTCATTTTAATTTATTATCATTAATATTTAGCAAAGTCCAATTTGAAAAGGTTTTCAAACAGCAGACACTAACTTACAGTTGGTAGTCAGGTATTGCCAGCTACTGCCTGGGAATGTTTTAGTCCTACAATTGCTGGTAAACTCACCTGTCGATTAATATTTATGCTAGAATGTGGCTAAAGGGAACTAAAATGCTCTTTGTATTTTGTTTTGTTTTGTTATCATCTTACCTTTGAGGCCAGCCAGAGACTCTCCCACCTTCCTCAGAGTTACTGCTCCCTCCTCTACATCCTTTAAGGTCACCACCCTGGTTGTTGTTGCTGAATCCGGTTGCAGCGATGCTACATATTGCTCCAGCTCACTGTAGAAACAGCAAGAAAGATAAATAATTGATTTCATAATAAAAGTTAAAAGATTTTTTTTTCTCTTTTCATTTAAATAGTTCATACACTTTTTGTGCTGTGAGTTTCTGCTGTACAGTTCAGAAAAAACAGAAATAAATAATAAATAAATGTGTAGTATATACACTTAGCAAACACCAGGGGGCATGGAGCGGTATTTTATCTCACACTAGAGGAGAGGAACAGAGGAGAGCGTAATTACATGGTTCCTAGAAAAGGAAATAGTAAATTGAGTCTATAACATGTTCAGAATATTGACAATAATCATCACCCACCATTAAAGGCAACATCCACACTATAATTATTGCTTAGACCCGACTTAACCAAGTCCAACTCCAATACCGCAAATGTTTACACACTGATTGAGGGCTTATTTGTGAGACGGCAACTCCTCACATTGAAAATGTTTCACCAAGCCATTTCAGAAAACTCTTAAAGAAAGGCACTAAATCCAAGGGGAAAATGTGCTGAACGATAACATTGTGTGACAAGTTGGTTTGCATGAGAACTGCTAAAATGGTGTTTCATTGTGGTCACGTACCCTTGAGATACACCCTTTTATGGAGCTCCCCAATGGGGACAGTGAGTTGAATGCCCGACTATGCCAAGGCCAGCTGGTGAGAGGAGTCATGGAAATTGTAGCTGGGAAAACAGATTTCTCTTTTGTATCAAGGTTTTGCCTAAAAGTTTTCTCTTTCTTCTTGCTTTAATCCTTCTCCTGTAAAATGTAATTATTACACTGGCAACATTTTGAGTTATATATTTTTTTCTTTATTTTTAAAACCTTTTAAGAGAGAAATAAGTAAAAAGTGAGATTGTAAGCGTTTCAAACCGCAGTTTCTGACTAACCCTGAAGCAAAATAGTCCTAATTGCCACACCTTATTTAGAGTGACAGAAGTCACATTTTGCTAACCTACAATTGGCGTGACACCCCATCCGGTCCTTCTGCCAGGTTCTATTTTAAGAAGCTATAAACTGCTATCATTGGACTTACATTGCCTTTCAAAATACTTTCTCAAGGCACTGTAAGTCCAGAGATAGAAAGTGTAGTAAATAAACAAAATACATGAGATAAATATATAGCTATTGAACTTTTCCCCAATTTTTCAAATAGCAACCAAAAACTTGAAGGGTTTTATTTTATTTTTTTCCCCTGACACATCAAAATAAAGTACTGCATAAAATGCAAAGTGAAAGTTAAATTGTACATAGAAATCTGAAAAGCACAGTGTGCAAATGGGTTTAAAACCATAAGTCAACACTTTGTAAAACCACCTTTTACAAAAAGACTAAATATGTGTCCATTTTATTGCAATAATGACTTAAGCCCAGCCACATTGGATGGAGAGAATATATAAACAGCTTTTTTTTTAGCCCTGCCACTGATTCTCAATTGGATTTAGGTCTTGAATTTCACTGGGCAATACCAACTCACGGCGGGGCTTTGATCTGAACTGTTTCATTGTTTGTTTAGGGGGTCTTTGTCCTGGTCAACTGAAAACCCTCGTCACAAGGCTTTTACAGCCTCTAACAGGTTTTCTCTGTGTATTTAATTACATCCAAGTTCCCATTAACTTTGACTGGCTACCCTGTCCCTGCTAAAGAATAGCATCCATACAGCATGGGGCTGGTGCCACCAAGTGTCACAATAGATGTTTTGTATTCAGGTTGGTTTGCAGCCACAGTTTTTTGCATGTAGGAAAAAAGTCTAATTTTGGTTTAATTTGAACAGACTATGGCCGTCAAAATAATTGATATGACTGTATAATTAACGCTAGATAAAATAATTATCCAAAGAGGTTCATTTGAGACACTGATGTTTCAGAGGAACTTATAAATGTCGGTTAAGCTCCTGAATCTGTAGCACTGAAATGTGAAACCAACGCCATCTGTTTAAAAATTAGCGTCACAAACATGAACAACCCAGTGACGGTGTTCTGTTGGTTCATCAAAATACACTTCCCAAATACAAAATTGTGAATCTCACAAAACTCTGTCTACTGTGGTACGAATGAATGCAGGAAAATGTTGATCAGTTTGCTACTAAAAAGTGAAGCAAAAATCAAAGCAGTGCAAGCTGCCCTGCTGCTGTAGTTGATCACTAAAGAAAAATATTATACAAGATTACTAAAAGACAGTAATTGTAATATATCTGCGTGGACCAGATCCATGTTAGGGTTCCATGTTGCATGGAATGACTCTTTGTCCCTTTATAGTAAAATTTCTAAGTAACAACATCAAATTGACTGGTTAATGGAATTACACACTGGCACACTAAATATATGAAATTATAATAAAAGAAAATATCTGCACAAGTGACTCAAGAGTACATATTTTTCACTTTCTCTCTCCACATATGTTAACTTAACTGTTTTGCCAAACAGTGAAGTGTCATTTTTTAAAATTATATATATTTTTTATAAATAAGGCCTGAATTCTCCACTACTTATTGGTTTTGCCCCAATTTAAGAAGCCCCTCCAGGGTAACCACAGGCCTTTCGGCTGCTATTCTGATTATTGCTCTGCTTGCCCCATCTGTCAATTTAGGTGAATCGCCATGTCACAAGTGGACTAGTTACTACAAGGTGTTTTGGTTGCATTGAATATTTATAAGAAAAAAACAAAACACAAATTTCCTTCTGCATTAAGATTATGTGACAAAAGAATTCCCAACAAATTACATTGCGATTTGTAGATGCAACATAATAAAATGTGGAAACGTTCAAGAGCTATGAATAAGTTTGAAAGGCTCTGTGCTGATTAAATACAGAACTTTTTGTCCTTGCATTGCAAATGCATCCAAATAAAAAGGATTTAAATAGGGATCCCTGTTGGCATGACGAGGCAAGTGAATTAAAATAAGAGCAGGGTAGTCAGTAATTACCCTATTGTTCTTTGCAGCCTCAGAAGCACAGGCACAGCTTGCCTGTAAAAACCTGAGCTGCAGAGGGTTTTGAGGGTGTGGCTTGTTTAAGAGTACAAGACTGAATGGCTCAGGTGAGCTGAGGAGGATGAAACCTTCTGGGGGATTTCCTACAAGTGGACCAGTACTGACTGGAGCTGCACGGGTGTGTCTGCTTTTTGTTTGAAGACTTGTAAAAGCATTTGATGCAGACACAATGCAACTTGTGTGTGTTTAATTTGGGCTTATTTTGAACTGCTATTTACCAAGGCACTTCTAAAAGTTTATAATGTGGTAGGGTTCTCATTGTGTTGCATCAGTTTTTTTTTTTTAAAACATGTTTTAGGAGCTGAAGGCAAAATTTGGTTATTGCATTTTGAATGGCTGACAGGACAGCAGCTCAGCTACTTCGCCACCTTGACATTCTATCATAGATTTGTGCATATTCAGGTTTTCCGGGATTGGTTTGAGATTATCTTGCTGAAATTTCCATGTGTTCCTTGAAAAAGATGCTTTCTGGAAGGTAGTACTACCTTGCCCAGTATGCTAATGCACTTCTGTGCCATCCAAGGATGAGTCAGCTTCGGCTCTGAAGATGTGCTCTTAATGACTTCCATAAAGGAATTCAAATTAGATACACTATGCAAAAGTAAAAAAAAAGCCTCCAGAAGGCAGAAGTATCTTTAGCTCTTGTTCATGTTTAGCACATGATTTTAGGTTTACACCTTAAAGCATGGTGATTTTTCTGGAGTGTGATTTTATTTTCATTTCACTGAATTAGTTGATAATATTTTTCAAACATTTCCAGTTTATGCTTCCTACTTTACTGAAATCAGTTTATGGCCAGTTAAACATGCAGGTTCCAAGTTAAAGTGTCTTATGAACTGGACTAAACTCAGCTTTACAAGAAGGCACATTTAAAACAAAAAGTTGACCAAATTACTTAATAGAAGACGAGGAACTACACACATAATGTATTGAAAAATGACATTATTGTGAAAAATAGTGTTAAAAGTGATAGTATGCATCACAAAATGAGAAAATGCAATGAAATCAGGCATAATGCAGGAGCTCAACCATTTAAAAACACAATGACAAAGATTTTTAGAGAAGATTTAAAAATAGCAAAATACAGCAGATCTAATGCGCCATAGCAGGCTGTTCTAAAACCTGGAGGGTGTTTTCCCAAAGGCTCAGTCACCTCTGGTTTTTAACCTAATCTTTGGGATTTATAGAAGTTGCTGATTTGCTGAGCGAAGCATCCTGACTGGCTTATGAAAGTGCAGCATGTCAGTGAGATGGTGTGGTGCAAAACTACTGGGCGCATTTTACCACGTTACAACTAAAAACTTCAATGAATTTAAATGGGATTTTATGTGAACAATATAAAATAGGGAGAACTGTTAAGAGAAAGGAAAGTGATACACGAGATTAAAATAAGCAAATAAATAAAACCTGCAAAGCATTGTGACTTTATAGAACCATCTTTTGCTGCAATTACAAGCAAGTAAAACAACAATATTCTTGCCACAGATTCTTAATTAGATTTAGATTTGGGTCATTCTGACACATAAACCAGTTGTGTTCAAATGTTTTTCACAGTGACAGTGGGTCAAAAGCAACAAGTTAAAAGTACTTTAGCTCCTTTTTCTTATTTAAAGGAGCAAAATATATGTGTTGTGAATTATTTTCTTTATACTTGATCTGCAATATTAAACATGCAATATTTTAATGACATGAAGTAGTCTTTTTCAAAGCTGAGCTTAAAAAAATTGAGTAAAAAAAAATTGAAAATATTTTATTTGATCCATCTAATATGCCGTGAAATAACATGTAAACCTTATCAGAAATTAAAATGTGAATTGTGTTTAATTTTATTTTATAACCTTACCTGAGCTGTACAAGAACACGCTCCTCCAGACCCAAGTACTTGTGCCTGTCCTCCTCTACCAGAGCTCTCTGCCTCTGGACAGGGTCTTCCGCCCGCCGCATGGCCTCTGTGAGTTTAATACTAATTTCCTGCTCTGCCCGCTTCAGCTGCACCCGTAAAACCTCCTGGTTCTGGACCTGGAGGGGGATGTACACAGTAAAACAAGATATGAGAGGACTCCAGCCAGGAGCCTTTAAGATGCGTGTATGCTCAGATGTGTGCAAACAAGTTCAGGTCTGAAATTTAACCAGAACAAGTACAGATCAGGTAAAAAGGAGATGGAGTACTTGCCTGCAGCTGTCTCATCTGATGAAGTTGTATCCTGAGGTCAGAAACATTCTTTCTGAACTGCATGAGATTCACTTTGAGTGGAGATAAGTTCTTGTCTGGTGGGGCTGAATTGGTTTTAGGAGCCAAGGTAGTAGATCCAACTGCTGGGGCAAAGAAAAAAAAAAGAAAAGAATAAGTTATAAACATTTTCAGAATTTCAGGCAAAGCTTTTAGCCTTTAAAGTGAGCACAAATGCACCAATAAGCCACAAAGTCGACAACGTATGGAATTTTCTTTAATATTTTCCCCGAAATAAAAGGGAAGCCGAAACCATTTAAATACGTTAGCTTGTATGAAGATTATATATATTCTGTTCGACATGAAATCATATATACTGCAAGTAATAGCACCCCTCCTGTTAACAATTTGTACAACCCCCTTTTCCCAGAAAGGCAACTTGGGGATTTCACACAGCTTGGACCATATAGATCACTTAGAATCCTATATACTTTCTTATGCTTTATTTTTTATTTATTTATTTAATTTTTTTTAGCTCAGCTCTACAGGTTTTCTATTGGATTCATGCCTGAGGACTTTAACAGTCATTGAAGAACATTTATTAAGTGTCTGGTGAACCATTTCTGGGTAATTTGGCCAATTCTCTTGGATCATTATCTTGTTGAGAGACCCAATGAGGACCCATTTTCAATTTACTAGCAGACTCTGGAATATTTTTATTTAAATTTTCTATTTTAGTTCATGATAGCATTCATTCAAAGAAGATTACTGGGGCTTTTGGAAGAGAAACAGGCCTGCAGCATGACAGATCCTCCCCTGCTTAAGGAGTTTTCCACATTTCATTCTTTATTTCACACTAGTCACACCTACAGTATTTGTTGCTGAAAAGCTTTGTCTCCTCTGCCCCAAGCACGTGGTTCCAATTTAAGCCCCTTTCAGGGTTTGGCGAAATTCTTCTGTTACATTTGTTGAACAGAAAGTTTGAAATGGTAATGTAGAAACTTTGCAAACTGCATTTAGTTAAAGGTGTATGTGTGTATATTTATATAAATCTGATTGTTAATCTAAATATTGCACAAATAAAATTCTAAATTTAACAAAAATAATTCACAGTTGGGCATAACTGTAGTCAATAGACAGTGGCAATATGTTGCTAATATGATCATTTGTATGTATGGAATTGCATCAAAATGCACAAATGTGCTATGTATGCCACGCTATTATTCTTTTGGTTATCATTTTATTAGGGGTAAGGTACTTGGAAGAGCTGCAAATGACCTACAGAGAATCGAGACTACTGACTCAAGACTGAACAGCCAAGTATGTGTTGAATCATCCTTCCAAATTTGGTTGCATTGCAAATGGAAATTGCTCACTAAATAGAAAACAGAATAATCATCATTTGAAAACCTTTATATCAAAGTAAAAGAAAAGCTACTTTGCATACGTAATCCATTAACTTCAGAAATCTGTCAACAGGAGAAACAGACCGTGAGGCTGTGAAAAAAAGAAACAGTAATCTGCATAATCCTTAACATTTTTCACGTGTCCACCTGATAGATGCCGTGACCTGAAATACGAGTTACAATTCAAACTGCTGCTTTTGTTTGGCTTCAAGAAATAACTCATATCTAAAAAGGACACATACACTACTGTGTTTTATTCTTGGCGTGTTATGTTTATTCAAAAAAAACCAAACTGATACTATTTTAGACATTAAAAAAAAAAAAAAAACTGCGACAGTCACAGGAAAGTTTTTGTGTTCTGATAAACTTTTCAAGCACACAAACAGTGCCAAGTTTTGCTCTGCCACTGGCGGTGGCATTTGTGAATCTTTCCTTCAACCCAGATCAGGTGGCAGGGGGGCTGCAGAGCATAGATTGGATCACTGAATCATCTTGGCAGGCTTAGAAACTAACAGCATCTTGTTTTAAGAAGTGCTTTGAGGGGTTGGAGTGAGCTCTGCTGTCTCCTGCCTCTTACTTCATATTAAACTGGATGTATTGTGAGGAAATATAAGCTGATGACAAGCAAAAGAAGCCTGGCGTTGTGTTTCTTTTTCACTCCCCTCACACTCTACTCATTGCAGCCTGTTGACAGATGCCAATGTGTGGTCTTGTCTGCACAAGATATTTTGGCATTAAAAGATAGAGCAGATTTAGAAAAAAAAAGAAGTTTAAGGGGAATTACAGTAATACTAACCCGAACTAGGTGCGCTGTGAGCTGGAGATGAAGTATTTGGTGTTCTCTCGCTGCAGGCAGAAAAATAACCCATTAGAGCAGGATTTTGACACACACAAAAAAAACTATTGAAAAAAAAAGTTTACAGGGTAAATATTAGTAATGATGAAGACATTAACAAAGTATGAGAAGTTAAACCAGAGGGTAGAGGTGGTGTTAATGATGTTAAGCTTAATGACATTCATAGAAACGTGTAAAATCACTGCATTCACATAGACTGCATTCTAAATTTCAAGTAAACATTAAAACAGAGGATCATAATGCAAAGAGTCTAAAATGCAGCCAAAACCATAAACAAAGTCAATACATAGAGACCAACTTTAAAATCAGTCGAGTCACTTTCACTTTTGATGATTTATTCAGATCATTGATCCTTCCTTTCCTTTATTGAACCACTAATTATGTTTACTTTCTCTGGGATCTCACTCTCTTCTGTAACGGGCTTGCTTACCTTTGAGACTCCTTGTTGCCACTAGAGTTTGGAGCCTTTAAAAGTACATGATGAACAAGACCAGTCAAGCTGGTAATCTGTTGCTCCATAACCTTCATTCGCTCTCTGCAGAAACATTAGAAAATGCTACTGATGTTAAATCTTGCACTAACACATAGCAGCTAATTACGAACGCTCTTAACCCTTGTGTCTAGAAATGGGGTCCAACCGACCCCACACACGTAAAACTTGCATCATTTGCCACAGTCCTCTATGTTTGCCTCAGGCCTTGCACGCACAAGGGTTAAAACAATAGTTTGTTGGGTTTTATTGCTTACTAAACATTAATTGTTTTTCAAATTAAATTGACTTGCAAATATCTGGGAGTAAATACTACTGCTTATGTCTTCTGTAATTGGTGAGTCAGTAAAACAAATAAAAAAAAGTGAAATACTAGCAACAGTGGAAATTCTTTCTTTATTATTTTTAGACTCAAGTAGACTGTGTCTTTGTGTTGCCCTATGACTAGCTGGCACACTCCCCATGGTGAACTCACACCTCTGACAAAGCAACTGCTGGGTTAGGCTCCAACCCTCACTTATGACCCTAACCAGGTAAATAACAGATAAAAGGGAGGAATTATAAATAATATTTTTGCAATAAATAATAATAATATTATGATGTATTATTATAAGTAATAATAGCATTACAATTATTTAATATGTGAAAGCAATCCCTAATCCTTAATACAATTTAAAAAATCACTTGCAAAATCACAAACATTTGATTGAAACATCTGATTGCAGCTTGTAGCTGATATGATATCAAATATTCCAGATTTTGTTTTACAATCTTGCTTTTAGTGATGGTGTATATTTTTCTATAAAAACTAAAAAAATACAATATTTATACACATACACATTTTGCATTTAATAAGTGTTAATAAATTCAAATCAACTCAATAAGTAAGAACACTACTTTTCATTTATGTCACCAAAACATAGTTTGGTGGCAAACTATGTTATTCCCCCCCCAAAAAAAACAAAAAAACAAAAAACAAAAACAAAAAAAACAAAGATTAATAGACAGGGTTAAAAACAGTATCTGTTTTACTCTCCTTAAATAAAATGAGTGTGGTATCCATCAAAAGTAGAATAAAAATGAAAACTGAAAATAATAACACCAGAAGAAGGAACATAAAAGTATACAATGAGATTGCTTGTGCTTGGAAAAGTGAGCAACTTTTGTCTTCTGCTCGGAATATTTATCGTAAGAAGAATGTGAGGCAAGTTAAGGACACAAGGCCGACTGTGGTTGTGGCTACTTTGGACAATAGATGGACACACAGTCAAGTCCTAATTATAGCCTCACGCAGAATATCGCACACGAATAAACATGAAGGCAGCTCAACAAAGTTTGTTTTAAAGGTTAACTTTAGTTCTTTCCAACCGCATTCCTCTGCTCATTTTAAATATCCAAGAGCATTCCTAATGAAAGTTTTAAAGTCTCCCAGGTGGTCATCTCTGATCTTGTTTGACTGACGGAGCGAGTAAAGCCAGGTCAATATTTTTCTGGATTTTCCATATGCATAAAGGTCTTGCAGACACCATGGAAGAGAAGCCTCTAGAACTTTAATCTGTGTTTATGTATATACAGCAATAACAATCCAACTCAGGTACTAGAATAACTTTGTAGATCTAGCCGAATGATTATTGATGAGAGTATGTTGACACGGGATATATTTGTAATTTGAGAGACTGTCTAGTTTCATCGATGGTAAAAAAATTGTAAAGTTTTGAACTGATGTTTGTATACACAAATGAATTAGTCTGCATAACCTAATTTGTAGACTTTAAAGAACAGTGAGAACACAGGTTATATTTGGCTTTAGTTGTGGATGATGAATTAGAGACATGGCCAGTCACAGGAGCTCAGCAACTTATGGTGAAAGTAAAACTGTGATGCAGAATTAGTACATGCTCTCATGCTATGCTTTAATCCTAATACAAACAATCCCATGCCAAATGATGCAACATCCAGCATTCAGTTGCTTACCGTGTCTCCTGGTCATTTGGAGCTGGAGTGGGTCCTTGAGGGTGACCCTGAGGGTCTGGGATCACAGGAGATCCCATGGTGTTCCTGGGCTTTGCCCCTGCAACTTCTTCCTTCCTGAAGGACTGGCGCACTGGTGAGCCTCTCTCCAGGGAAACACCATGAGGCGGGACAGCATGAGGTGGGACACCATGAGGCGGGACAGCATGAGGTGGGACACCATGAGGTGGTACACCATGAGGGGGCATGCCGTGGATGTCAATCATCCGTACCTCAGTCATCCTGTGAGGGGACGGAGGAGGAGTCTTGGAACCCAAAGTAGGCAACTGACTGTTTCGAGACTTCTGCCTATACAAAGGAGAGTGATCCACAGAGTCTGTTGGACTTGGCCCACCAAAAGAGCTTGTAGAGCGGATGGAGGCACGGTGAAATCCCGCCATGCCATGTTCTGGACCATCAAGTCCAGGGTTGCCGTGCTGCCCATGACCTGCAGTCATAGTGATTCGTCCCTCTTGGAGCAGATATGGATCTGCATACAACCCCTCATTCCCTCTGGTTAGAGTGTGGCTTTTCCCACCCAAATCTTGATCTGGCTTCACGTCCCGTCTCTCCAGTATAGCGCTGGGACAAGGAGAGATGGACCGGGTTGAAGGATTGACATTAGACATCCGGTCCCTTGGGATAGTGGCGCTTCCAGGGACAGAGTTCTGACGTGGGCCAAATGGGATTCGGGAGGGGGATGGTGGCATGGAGTGGGGAGTAGGTGGGAGTGCTCCCTGCAGGGGATGGTGTGATGGAGGACCCATAGGTGGATGTCTTAGAGGGTGCTGACCATCACGGGTGACATGTGCCATCTCACTGTGCATCTGGAAAAATCCCAAAACATTATTATTGTTTCATGTAAAAGACTCTTTACAGGACCTGTTGAATACAGTGATTCTGTTTCATACCTGGAGAGAAAGAAATTAAGCCAATAAAAGCAAACAAAGGGTGCGGTGGTATAAATGTTAATCTTTGGACAGACATTTATTAGCAACTAGCTTAAAGGTGAATAAGATACGGGTTTTATTTGTTCAACTATTATTGATATTAGATTGCAATGCAAAACTACTTTTCTGCATTTCCTTGTTTTAATGTCTAGAAAGACAATAGTATTACTAGCCTAGCCCTTTATCTTTGCCCAATAGTCTTTCAAGCTTAGCCTAGCCTATGTGTTTTTATTTGCCATTTGCTATTTCCTTAGACTCAGTCTTTCCATTGAATACCTTTATTGTTTATTTAGTATTTATTAAATGTATTAAAAGCTGTTTAATCATATTTTGCTGGTGTATTTGACAGCAAAGTCTGCTGCACTATAAGCTAAACTAATGTTTCCAAATACACCAATGTCAGACCCTCTTAACAGATGTGCAAGCTTAAAACAGCATTTTTGTACAAAGTTGTACAAAGTATTTAATAGCCACTGAAAAGCTGAAAGATAATCTGCTGACTGTTACAATTATATATATATATATATATATATATATAAAACTTTGTAAAATCAAAATAAAGAAACTGACTGATAAGCCACAGTGTTTAGTAAACAATAAGCCAAGATGCTAAAGGTTTGTACAGAGGTGCTTCTCTGTATGTCTTTATTTGAATATTTGAAAAGACAATCATATCTTAGCCTAAACTTTTGTTTTCATCTTTTCATCTTTGGCTGCTTGCTTAGCCTACCTAGCCAAGTGTGGGCCTTTGTTCTTGACTACTACCCAATCAAAGATGTTTGTTTCTGCCTTCGACCACTGTCTGTGTGCTTTCTGACATTTTTACTGCTAAAGCTTTTGTGTTCATTATTTTTTATGCGTATAGGTACTGATATTTAAATACAAATATACTGAGTATTTAAATGTTTAAATGCTTGTTTGTCGTGTGTGAACATAGCTACCAAAGAAGTCTTCAGAAACCCTTCATTTGTAAGCAGGTCCTCATTTTTAGCCATATTAAGTGTTGCTTTTCAAAACACAGCCTTTCCAATCTACTTAAAAGGCTAAAACATTGGGTACATTGCATTTCCTGAATATTAAGCTCACAGGAAATTCCAAAACATCATCATCAATCATAAATACAAGATTCCACTTTTGGTTTAAACTTCTGGATGGCTTATCAAGCTATTTTTTCAGCTTTAAGGAAACTCACTTTACTAGAGATAAAATTGTGGTTTTCTTAAAAATGCACCCCCGGGGCTAGTCTGCGGTTGGTTAATTTGCAACAAGATCTGTCAAACAACGTCTGTTTAACCAGTCAGCTAATCATTGTCATTTATCGTTAGCCCAACTACCTTAGAGAAACATTAATGGGTTATGTAGGAAAAATGACACCAGATTCCTATAATGACTTTTGAGGAAATTAACTTTGAGGTTTGGTTAGCAAAACTAAGAATTGGAATCAAGATGAAAATCAGGGTTTTGTAGTAGACCACGAGATGTGAGCTAATCAACAATCTAAAAAACAGTTTGAACACAATATCCCTTTGTTTAGCTGGGCACAATGTGTGGATTACTCCCACTAATGTGAATAAATGTATTCACTACAATGAGAATTTGTTTACGTGAGGTCTGGAGTGCAAATTTAGCCACTTTAACTCACAACCTGCAGCTGCCAATATATACCTTAGTTTAGGTACATACTGAACAAAAAAAAGTAACAACGTTCTAGATTATTATTACTAGATCGAGATAATTTGTTTTTGACAAGAACAAATTAACCGGCAAGACTAATATCGAGTGCACAAACAGTAATAAAACCTCAAGATTTGCGATATGCTTTGTATGATAACACTGTGAAGGAAGCTGTCACATGCAGATCTGGATCCACTCCATTTTCCTTCCTGTCAAACAAACAAGCTATTGTTTCATCAAGGCATGACTCATAGGTTACACCTAGAAGCCAAGACAAGTCAAAAGCCCTGGTGGAAGTTCTCAAACACTTCAGGGAGAGTTTTTCATTGAGCATCGTTTTGTGCAGTGTTGTTTTTGTCTGTTTTATTCAAGCACGCCGAGACAGATCATCGTAGGGAAGAAAACAATGACATGGGTGTGACTCTTGTGTGTGCAAAAGTGAGTGTGCTTCGTGAACTGGAGCAAAACAACTCCTGAAAGTGTACTGTAACAAAGAGTTCAAGCTTGGCTGTGACAACAAATGAAAAGAGAAACATACCTGCAGAGAAAGTTCGCACAGCCTGCATAAAGTATCATGAGGGTGATACATCACAGATCTGCAGAGCACATTAAAACCCAAACGACCTCTTATACTGAAAGTTTACACCTTGACAAAGAAAAATATCTTTACTTTCTCTAAATGTTGGTACACAGATGCAAAAACTAATTCCTATTCTAACATAGTCTTAATCGGAAAGGATTAAGCCATTCTCGGTCAATCCCAAGCAGACGCTAGAGCCCTAAACTACCAAACAAAACATCTCAAAATAGCCCTAAAATACACAATTTTTGTTGTAAAATAAGGATGAATTTCTGCTTTGAAAAAAAAAAAAAAAAAAAAAAAAAGGCAGCAACTTGAAAAATAAGCACACGGGCAAACAGATTAGACTGATGCGAGGGGTCCTGTTGAAAACAGCTAACTCCAACACCCAGACTTATTTTTCCACTGTGGTCTTAAGCCTCCGGTAGCACGGGTTACCTATTTGGTTTGTGTACACAGAGCTGCTTCAGTCTCTTGCCGTGTCAGCACTGGATAAGGTTTCTACACTGATTCACAAACTGCAGAGAGTCACAGGACGCCAAGCTAAACAGATAAAGAGCTGAGCTGTGGTGGAAAAGCAGTAGAGTGTAAACATTTAGAGAAGCTTCGCTGGATGGGTGCACTGTGTGCAAATGTGTAAATAACTGTAATGATGTTAGAAGGTGATTAGAGTTTGGAAATAATGTTACGTAAAGCGAGACATTTATCATTTCAATATTATCATTCAAAACAGAAGTAGGGCAATAATTAACGTTCTGTTTACAAAGCGTATTTTTTTAGTGTACATAACAAAACTCTCTGACATAGGCTACTGGTGACAACAGAAGTCTGCAAAATCTTGTTCGTTTTGTAAACTGCTTAGTAGTAGGTGATCTAAATAAGTATTAGCATCTTAAAATATTTGGTTATTCGTCTTCAAATAATATTACAAAATTTTCCCTATTGCTAGGCAGTTTGCACCAGTGATTATGAAGCATTATATTGCTATTTCACCAGCAACATAACAAAGTTGATACCCAAGAAATGCTCTGCAAGTGCTTCACAGGCTTAAGTTAAATTGACAGTAAGTAACAACACAAGTTGTTGTGGTTGTAGAAGCAATTGGGCAGAGAGATCTGATGGCATTCAGTTTGTACTAAAGTCCCAACCATAACCAATGGGCAATAAGCAGAGCTGCACAGGGCAGTGCAACAGTATATTTGCAAAGACTTGATCTACTCACAATCTTCATAAGAATTGGATTTGCGCCTGTAATATTATCAATGGTACCAATACAACTGACTGATCATTTCATAGTTTTCCTGTAGCATTTCCACATCATTTGTCATTTCAAATCTTAACAGAAACATTTATTGGTCCCACAATAAATTTTTTTTATTGTGGTTTTGTTTTAGTGTTCAAACTTGCAACAATAACGTTATTGAGAAAGAGCAACATTGGTTTGGATTAATGGAGAAAATGTCAACAGAGTAATTCCTTTGGTTATACTTCATCTCTAGTACCACACAGCCTTACGCAACCCTCAAAGTTTATGTCAACTGCTGGTTTGTTAAACAATAACAGAACTATTGAGGACAATAACACTCTTCTGCATTGCTGCCTCCATACTAGAAACTGCACAATGTTTGACAGAATTTAATTCCTTAATATTTCTTTTTCTTACTGTTTTATTTCTGCAGTTAGTAAGTATTATCTATGGTGTGTTTTACTATCTTGTAGGTACTGATAAAAAAAAAAAAATTGTCAATGCAACTTGTATTTATTAATTCATACATTTAATATTTTTTTTATTTTTTACTTAAAACTGAATTCAGACCTACAAAACCAACACTGTCCCATACATAGTTTGCTATCAATCTTTTTTCTTTTTCTTTTTTTTTTTTTTTACAAATTTCTATAAAACAGTGTGATACACAAGGCCTGGTTTGTGGCGACAAATCTATGGATTATGTTAAAGAAATATTGCCAGCGAAACAACCGCAAATCTGTTGAAGGCAGGAAATAACAAGACTGTCAGATAAAGAGCCATAAGGATTACAGAGAGACAGATTGAGGAGGAACATTTCAGGAAATAGGTTTTTGGGCTTAGGTTTTGCAAAATCAGCAGGAAATAAACAGCAGAATTAGAAACTGAGAAAGAGATTAAGGCTTACATTGGGATAAGAAATGAGTAAAGGAAAGGAGTTGGATTGTCCCCTAAAAAGTTTCACTAGAGCGTATAAGGCAAGGTCTCTGGGAGAACAAAAAGAACCCCCCCTGTAGACAGATTAACAAGAGCCAGGGGGACATTCCTTCCCTCAACTGCAAACAGGATGTGAGTTTAAGAACTAGAGGGAAAGCCTGCTTTTTTTTTATTGCACCAGATCTATTCATCTCCCCTCAGCTGCTGGGACAAAAGAGACATACTCACCCTGGCATCGCCGTTGGCAGGCCGGGGTCCATGGCTGAAAGCCTGAGCTGCATCCCTGTGGTACACCTTAAGGCAAGAGTGATCTGTGATGTTCCTGTAAGGGAAGGAGGTGTTGGTTGGTAGGAAGGCGGCCCAGATATCCCCGTCGGAGCGCGGCCGGTCTTGCCTCAACCTAGATCGCTTTAAGTGCTCAGCCAACGGCACATTCTCTGACAGAGGGACTGACAGTCCTTCGTCAAGTGACATTTTCTCTAACAAAAATATGCACTAAAGGTTTTCTGAGATGTGTCAAGCGGACCTCTTATTTCCTTTGTGCTGATCTCATTCTAAGTGTGTCGCACCTTGTACCAACCTTAAGGCACCACGAGACAATTTTTTACAACCTTGATAAAGGATTAGTCACAAAGTACACACTTCACTTGAGCGGGATCTCTGCGGAGTAAGAGGGCAAAGTTTATTATGTCACGCCGCATTTGGTTTCTGCTTTTTATCTCTGCACAGAGAATCTCCAGCATTTCGATGTACTTTTCTAGTTAATACCAAGAATCCACAAGAAGAAATAAAACATGTTCTTAGATACAATCTGTATCGCTGTGCACATAAATGGAATACCACACAACACCATACTTTTGAAGTTTTTTTCCCCCAAACAAACAAACTGAAAGTTTTGCAAAACTTTTGCATAACAGAGGACAGAAGACAAAAACATTTCCAAAAAGTCTTCCTCTGTTTGTTCGAGACATTTTGCCACACAGCTCCACATTCAAAATAACTTTCTTTTTAACGTGGATGGGAAAAGGAAGCAAACTTTCCTGCCCTGAGACATTTCCTGTTCAAAGGAAGTTAGGAACAAAAGGGCCAGATATCAGACTAGTTTGGCTGGAAGATTTGTCACTGAAGCGATAGATTTCCTTAGGATAGTTCTGGGTGAATTTCTTAATGACACAGAGCTCCCAATGCACCAATAAAAATGTTAACTTAGTTTATACTGATCCTTCCTGTTTTTTTTTTTTTTTTTATTATTATTATTTGTATCTCTGGCTTGTCAAAAATTACTGTATTTGAAAATCAGAGATTGGATACTTGCAGATTATTAATGCAACAAGTGAGAACCCAACTGTTCCAGCTGTCAGTAAATTCAACTGTAATGTTCTAACTCACAAATCGTGAGCTAGAACATTAGTATGGCTTAAATAGTTTTCGAGCAGATATGAAAAATACTCTATGTTTGCCTTTTGACAGCTTGATGTCTCGTGGACACTGAGCATATCACTAATTGCTAGAGGCTCTGATTTTATTATTAGTCACTGATTCTACAGCAATGCGTAAAAAGCTAACTATTGAATTATTAACAGGATCACCACAGAAATAATCCAATTAAATGATTTCCAGAGGGCAAAAAGTCAAAAATGTTGAAACAGTTTAGCTTCTGAGTTTTAAACTACTAATGTTCTAACTTCCTGCAGCAGCTAGCTGTGCTGAAATGCTAACACTAGCTTATTATGTGACACAACATCTTGCTAAAACTGACAGCATATCACTAATTGCTTGAGGATCTTGTGTAATAAGGTTTAATTTTACATACAAACATACAGTAACTCCTTACCTGACATCAGCGAGTTCGTAGTACATGTTCCTCATGTCGTCTTTGACGTACATGACAGCACTGGGTGACTCCAACATCTTCATGTTGAGGTGCTGCGGGAAGGCACTGACAAACAGAGCTCTGATTGTATCGATGCTGGTGATCTCATTCGGCATGCGTATCTGTTTGGTCTCATCGCCGTGCTGCAGGTAGAGTACACCTAGGGACAGAAGAGCAATGAAATTAGAATGAAATTAAGATCTCAAAAACAGATGTGGTTTCCAAGTATGAGAATGCATAATCTAATTTATCCCCTACAACCGGAAACCCACAACTTTTAATTTGGTTTGGTTTGTGGAAGTAATCCGTTTATGAAGCTACAAAACTATAAAAACTGTCCAGTTAGGAAGCAGTAGAATGTCTTTACTGATGGTAACTTAATGACTGTACACCAAGACTGAAAAGCTATGATACAATCGCTCTGTCTTTAACTGAAGTTCTAATGTGAAGCTTAAAGTGTAATCCAGTAAAAGCTAAGGGACAGAATGGAGGGATCTGGGGGACAACATCTGCACAAGATTAACAAAGATATAAGTTTAATATATCCACACTACAAGACTACTTGGACTACAGTACAAAAGTATAGGCAGAAAAAAAACAAAGAAACTTCTGGAGATACACAACATCGGCATTGGTATATGTTAGTCTTTTTTTTTTTTTTTAACATTGGTATCAATCTAAAAAGTAAAACCAGGCCGTTTGTGAGTGTTTCAGGAGGTGGAATGGAGTGGGTTCAACATGTGGTACTGGTTTGGTCATGTGACAGAGATAGTCATGCAGTGCAGGATTGTTAGGGTGTTTGAAGCAGAGAAGCAATGTAGGTGGTGTGGTTGCTTTCACAGAGTCATAAGTGTAGGGAAACACATACAATGTACATATAATATCAGTAAATATCGGTCTTAACATTAGTATTAATTAATATGGGATATTGATATCAGCCCAAGTCTTTGTACCTCTAGAAGTTTCCTATTAAGTTGATGACGCATAGTGACCTGAGTAAAAGTCCTAGCTGAACTGAAAGTCATTACTTTCTATGCTGAATGATTTCTACCCGGCACTGTGGAACAAAATAAATCAAAGTGAATCCCTACAAACTGTCAAGTTTTCTATATGCAGAAATGTATAAATCTTTCACCCAGTTTCTATCTGTGCTGGAAATTAGAAAGTATTTTTAGTCAAGAAAATTACTTGATAATAACATGTTAGTTGGGGCAGAGGCAAAGCTGTGCGCTCTGGGAGGAACAGTAAATGTTGTGTATCAAAAAGACCAAAGTCTGAACCTCTGAACTCTGGGTGTGGCTTCTGTGCTGTGCTTTAAAAAAAAAAAAAAAAAAAACAGATGACTCTCCCACAACATTTATGAACACGCCCCACACTGCACTTGTATAAACAGTGCCAGGGGAAAGAAAACAAATTCTATTTTCTGTCTGATTCGATGGTTGACACTGACATACAGTGTCAACAATGTTTAAAGAAACATTTAAAGTTGATACAACTGGATTGCAAAAGTTCAACCATTTTACAGCAAAAATGAGCCCAAAAGTCAAATATCCTTACATGTAAAGGCAGATTAAGAGTATATTTATAATTTTTCCAATGGAAACAGAAAGGAGGCATGATTTTACTTGGTAAACCCTATAAAAACCAGGTCTGTAAAAGCTACCAGATGTCAGTGAAATATTATACAAGATACTACATGCTCCATGAGACGGGGGAGGCAAAGCCAGGAAATAAAACTGCTGAGTCTCTGCACTGCACTCCTTGGTTTGTCTGCGTTTCTGTGCAGTAGCAAATTCACACAGTGACCCATTTGCATCTTTTCCTGTGAGATAGGTTAGAATAAAGTGATTTTTTTTTAAATGCAGATTTTGGCTACTTGGAAAGGAAAAAAGTTTCACACAACTATTATGAGGATTTCTTCTGCATTTAAAGTATTATGTGTAGGTCGGAAAGAAGAATCGAGTTACATTCCAGGGTGCCTGACCTCGCTGAAAGCTTGCAACAAATGGCTAGCTGGTTTTGTAACCAAAACCAGCTAGCCACAGACTGGAAACTTTTTTGAGTTTAACACGTCTTCACTGAGAAACAGATGTACAAACTAAACAAGGTAGTTAACCACCCCCCCCCTCTCTCTCCCCTTTATCACTTGGACCACAACTAAACAACAACTAAACTACATTTCAGCCACAAGTTAAAGCCATTTAATAGAGTCCAACTGATGCTACACTGTTGAATGTGATACTCACCGAAGAGGTCTGGAGGATTTCCAGTTTCCTTGCTCAGCCTTATGTTGTAAAGAAAAAGACCATGCAGCAACTCGTGCCGCGAGAGACGAGGGTACAAGGAATCCCCAAATGTCCGTTGGGACAAAGTGGAGCGTGTGCCGTTGCCTCCGTGTGTGCACGCGTGTGTGTGCCTGAGAAACTGTGGGAGGGACACAGTTGTAAAGCGGTGCCCCCCGTTTTCTCTCCACCCCTTCATCACACCATAACTCCCCACTGTCCCTACGCTTTGTCCTGATGTTTTCGAAGGAGAGAAGGAGCGTAACGGAGCACACGTATGTGTGAGTTTGTTCATGCGTGTCCATATATGTGTGTCGTAAAGCCTCTTTTCTGATGGGGTTTTGCTTTTATGCAGTAGAGTCGTCGCGCTGAACAAATCAAAACCTGTGAAAAACGGCTCCACGCAGTTTGATTCTTTCCGACAAAATACGCAACTCTCTCTTTATCCGTAACTACGGGGTTTGCTAAGAAGTGAACTGCAAAAAAAAAAAGTAATCTAAAGAACTTTAAACATTATTGTTTGTTGAAAAGTGTGAAAGGTCCTTGCAATAATATATCCACCATTTTGCAAAATTTGTACATTTTCTGCATATGTACAAAAGTCTTAGGAATTCCATGGGAGGATTCACTAAGATTTCAACACAAGAAAAAACGGACACTACGTAAGACAAAACTAAGAGGGGTGGTGGAAAGAAGGTGAAAGGAAAAATGTAAGAGGTAGATAGAACATGACGGAAAAAATAAATTAAACCACAATTATTTTTTTTGTCCTTAATTGTAAAGTGAATTAAAGATATCTTTTCATTTATTAGCTTGAAGGCAAAAACGGTATAATTATGTAATGATGAAAAAAAAGTACATACTGTCACGATCTGGGTTCTCTGCGTCATCTCCTCACCACCACCATCCATACCACTTTATGACACATACAGTTTTGCAACAAGAATGAATATTAAAAAAGCAGAAAACTAACATCTTAAGGCAAAACAATTAAGTGTTGATTTATTAAACATTAAGAGGGATCACTGGGAGCATTCAGATATTTATTTATTTTCTGTCAGTGAATTCTGGGCAAGTAGAAACACAATCATTTTTTGTGTTCATTTACATAAGAGTTTGCTGATGTCAGAGCTAACTGATTTTGAATAAGTCGTTAAAAACCATTAGTAGCCGTAAGTGACAGTTACGGTTTTGAATAACAGTGGAAAACTTTTTAAAACGAAGGTTAACTTACAACCAGTCAGAAACACTAACAGGTTTAACAAGAGTGGCTCAAATTCTTCATGAGATTTTCTTAACAGCATGCTTTTATTGCGGTTTCATGTGACAAACCAACATAAATTAGTTCAAAACAGTTCAGTGGAAGAAAAGAGAAAATCTGATAATACTGTTGAGCGTTTCAGTTCAATCCACCCCCCATTATTCAAAATTGTAAAACTACCTTCCACTGCAAATACTCTTGTCACTTGTTTGTGATGACTTGACCAGTGTGTATTCTTTGAATTGAACTGTTTAATACCAGCTTTGGATGTATGTTTAACCTGTCTGTCCTGCAACTTTTAGATGTGCCTCTGCTGCACCACAACTGAAAAAAATAATTAAGTCATTAGCAAGGCTCAGGAGAACCGATCTACACAGGGAGGAGGTAATTAAGCCATTTCATTCCACTGTTTTTTACCTGTGGCACATCTAAACACTGCAGGACAGCGGCCCTTGAGGACTGGAGTTTGACACCCCTGTCATTGTGAATGACAACCTGAGACCAACAGGTTAAGGTTGTCCTGCTGGAAAGTAACCTCTACCCCAATTTTTGCAGCCTACAAACAGGTTTTAGGCTACATTTATTACTGTGTCCCCTACACGTCTTGTGCTAAACTGCAAATGTTATTTATTAACTTTCTTTCAAAAATGGTTTTCTTTTTGTCACTTTTTTTTTAAACAAAGGTCAAATTTGTAGATTTGTTAACAAATTTCCTCAATGGAGAAGTTGATATTTGGTTGTTTTGATAATGAATGCTCACCTTGCTCCCGCTGTCAGTTCAGGTTTTAAAACCTAATTCCCTTAACCAAACATTGGGATTTCAACATGGTGTAACAGTGAAATTAGCCCTAAATAAACAAAATCATCCGCCCGTAAGTTCTTCGTAACACTTTAGAGAAGTCAATCCTGACAGTTTTTAGGGCAGGAAAGTGAATAATGAAGTGAAAAGCATGAAGAAACTTTCTCAAAAAAAAAAAAAAGGAACAAACTATTTTTTGCATTTTGCACTTTGATCTTCTTCAGAATATGTTAGAACCAACATCAACTGTTTTTTTGTTTACTTGTCTACAAGACTTTATTGCAAAAATATGGATAGTGTAGGTGTTTGTACTGAGCATAGAAGTTTATCAACTTAAAGAGAAAAGATGTTCAGTGTAAATTTGTAGACTGAGGCTGT
Source organism: Poecilia latipinna (assembly GCF_001443285.1). Classification (NCBI taxonomy): domain Eukaryota; kingdom Metazoa; phylum Chordata; class Actinopteri; order Cyprinodontiformes; family Poeciliidae; genus Poecilia; species Poecilia latipinna. The sequence goes on from NW_015113564.1 coordinate 162,472, forward strand.
TAAGCCATCTGGGGGAGACATGAAAAGAAAAAAAAAAGTAGTTCAACTAGAAAATGTATTCTTCTAATATATTTTCTCTTTCATTTTGCGATGTAAGCCTATGGTGCAGTGAGGTGATGGTGGGCCCGCCACAGGGCTGAGTTTGCAGCCATTAGGGTCATTTGCTCAAGAGACCCATCCTGATTCAATGACTCCCCAGTCTCACTAACTTCCTGCCCCGGGCTCAGACTACTCTGCTCTGCTTTGCCCTGTTCAGTTTTGACAGGGAAGGTTTTCCGGCTCTCTCATGAAAAATAGGAATGCAATGCAGTTAGGGAAAGGACAACCCTGATCATTAATTTGTTTATGTTGAGTCTTTAGGACTAGTGGAAAACAAAGTTTTGCAAAGTAAACTGAAAATTAGAGGAACTGTTGGCAACAAAAGATGTGGAAATTGCAAAGTCTTCTCTCTTATTCTGTGCTTGACTTTAAAAATTTTATTACAGGGCTGGTTTCAGTGCCGCATTGCTGAAAGGCATCACCATGTACAGAAGGCTCATGAACTTTGTAATAAAGTACTTCCTGAGAACACTTTCTTTAGCTGTCCTTTCTGATAATAACTTAAGCTTTATAAATGCTTCTCCTGCAAAGTCATCAGCCTTATTTAAGGACTCCTGTATTTGCTTCAAGTGATGTAATAAAACACAACACACAAGTTCCGCAACTGTGTCTTTCTGAACTAACAGTCTGGATGCTACACTGCTACAGTCCTGATGCATTATCCAATGCAGATATCAATCCCTTGTAAAAGTATTCATGCCCCTTTAAACCTCATCAAACCCCTTTAGCTCCATCTCCCATCCCCTTTAATCAAGTTTCGAGTAAACCCGCCCCATGATGCTCTCACCACCATTTCTGGAAATGGTGTTTTCAGGGTTTCCACAACATAGTACTTTAAATAATACATAGATTCCGACACCACAGGACATACGGTACGTCAAGGCAAGATGTGTCTGATAGCAGCAGTTGTAATGTGACAAAACGTAAAAAAAAAAAAGGATTCAAGTATAAATGTATGACTAAGATACCAAAGAAGCAAACAAGAGAGCATACCTAATGAGCGGTCCTTTGTCTGGTTGGTCGATCGCACCACTGGCAGGCTGGCACGGACTCGGCTGCCGCGGGTGAAGGCTGTGGGTGCGTCCGTTTCAGACATGGCGTCCAACGACTCCAGTGAGGCCAAGGATAGGTGGTCGACCTGATCCCCAACGCCGGGCTGTGGGCTGGGGCCGTGCTTTGGACTTCTGCTCTGGAGTGGGAGGAGGCAAGTGGAAACAGGATTGAGTCCATTGATGCTTATGATGAAACTGCACATAAAGTTTGCAATACTGGAATGAAAGATAAAAGTTCAAATTTGAAATTGTTTGCTTTGCAGGACCACGCTGCTCATAACTTGGACTCTGTCCTGTGTTTTTTTTTAAAGTCAAACACATTGCCCTGCTTGATTCATGCTCAGTAACAAAACAAGCTAAAACACAGCAGCCATGCAAATGTGCAGGGAGGCATTTAACTCAAAAACGTTCCTTGAAAACAATTTAGAGGATTTTGGGGCTCCATTTATGATAAACCTCAAACTAATCTGTATGATGTGGCTTCCTCAAACCCAGCTTAAAGAGAAAAATGACAGCAGTATCATACAGGTACTTTATTGTCCTTTAAGTTGATGCTTTTCCTACTTTAAAAAAAATGGCAAAAATGTTCAGACCACTCAAACTTTTTTACCCTTTGTCATATTACAAATACAAGCTCCAATGTATTTCTAGGATGTTTCTTAATGACCAACACAAAGTTATTGTGGAATGGAAGAGAAGTGTTGCATGGTGTTTTGAATGTTGCATGGTTTTTTGACATTGCTTTTTAAATTTTAAATAGAGTTGGAACCTAAAGTCAGTGGATTGGTTTAGATGAAAGGACTCTCAGGTCTGACTGCACTTGAGAATTTTGTGCAAGACTTGAATGTTGAATATTACTGGTGACAAATGTTCTCCATCTAATCTGACTGTGCTTGAGCTTTTTTTTTTTTTGCAAAGAAAATTCTACAAATTATGCAAAGCTGGTAGAGACAAACCTCAGATATCTCACCGTTGTAATTGCAGCAAAGAAAGATTCTACAAAGTATTAATTCTGTGAGGTTGAATGCTATGCACACCCTTTTTCTGATTTTTATTTGATAAAACATTTTTACATTTTTCCACTCAACTGTCACTTGTTTGTAATGTGACAAAATGTACATAGCTGAAATATTGCAGACCAGGCCTATTGGGTTATCTAATACATGCTACTGTACATTCGTAGTCATTTGTTGAAAATGTTAAAAAAAACAACGTTTTTTTTTTTCACTTGATATTTTAGAAGCCTTCATTGGCTGGACCAGTTCAGCCTAGCAGCCAAGGCGAGAAGCACAAAGGTTGGGAACACGGTCACACAACAGATGCTAGTAGGGGTGAGAACACATCCACACACACACCCACCCTATGACACACAAACCCAGCATGATGCAGATAAGATAAAAGGCAAACTAACTTGGTAGGGTGATTGGATTTTCATCAAATACCTCTGAATGTCAAGCTCAGAGTGAAGAGAAGCAATCATGGCCTGTAAAGACTGATGGCAGGAAAGAAAAGGGAGAAAAGGAGTAAAAACTAAAATAACATGGCTAAAAAATGCCAGTGGGAGCTTGAAATGGAAAATGAGATGTTCATCAAAGAAAACAGAAGAGCCCTGGTAGCAAATCAACCTCTTTAGCAGAAAATAGAAAAGAAGAAAGAAGCAGCATGAGAGACCTAGATGCAAGACATGTGAGCCGTTCACACCAATACGTTGCATAAATCAGGGATTAAAATGATGCCCCATGTAACAGCATTAAAGTGCGCTCATGTGTTTGTAACGTATTGTCATGGTGACCTTTAAAAAGAATGAGGTCACATGGAGTTAACATGTAACCTGAAACCAGACAAATGTTGGGAACTTAATCTGAGCACTGAATGATTTAAAAGCTCATTCAGTGATGGTGGAAGCAAACAGCCCTCCCACACCGCTGCTCAAGCTTCCACCATGCTCCACTGGGAGAACCAGCGGTCTCCACCAACTTTAGGTACTAATTATGTCAGCGCGGTATGTCTGTGTAAACTTATATCGTCTCAAACTCCAAAGGTGTAGAAGAATAATACAAACTAAAAAAAAATCTTTAAGAAGTTTAAAAATGTAAGCTGCATTGCATTTTTTTTCTGCAACAGCACAAAATATAATAGATTTCCATCAGAAATATATATATAAAAAAAAATATTTTTATTTTTGGAGAATGCAGTGGCTCTATTTTTCCTGGCCTTGATCAAAGGTTCACTTTCCCTTGTAGCTTGCCTTTTATTATGAATGAAATGCTATGTTGATTGAACAGTTTCTCTATTACGCTTTGGACTGCAGTTCTGGGGGAACAACTGGATCTCCCATGGCTCTTACTAATATGGCTAAAAATCACATATGACCAACTAATGTTTTTGAATATAGATGTAGGACAGGTTTTAGATTTTTCCCCCCCTGTTTTTTAATGGAATAAACACATTGAAGTTCTAGAAAAAATGGCACTGAAAGTATCAGTAATATATTTTTAGATATATTAGCAACTATTGTAACTATCCATTTTTTTTACATCGTTGTGCACAAATGGAAACATTCCACAGAAGAAAATGTATCCACTATGTGTAAAAGTTTTGTTTTTCTTTATTTAAAAAAAAAAAAAAGTAAAACACCGGCCAAAGGCAGAAGTTGCTCTTTGGTTTGTAAAGGCTGCAAACCTGGCCTGGATTCAGCAGAAGGGAGAGAGCAATATGAGGAATACCTTTTAGTTTCAGGTTTTCAAATGTTTAGATTGTCTAGGCATTTAGGCTTTAAATTAACAAAATGAAAACAATTATTACTTGTATTCTATTTTTTACCCACAACCTGAAAAAATATCAGAGAGAGTAGCTCAGTCACATTTTCTATGGTACAATGAGCATTGATCCAGGGTTATTTTGAAATTTTAAGCTTCATTGTTGTTACTCTACGACTGAGAACGCAGAATGTAGAAAAGGTCATTTACACAGCAATGATGGGGTTCTAAATGCACTTAGTGCACTTTAGAGTTATGACAACCCTTCTGTCAAAGCAAATGCACTAAAGTGTTATCACAAAAAGTGTGAACATATATCATTACACTATTACAACATTATTAAGCAACAATTTGGTAATGTTGCTGTGATGTGGTAGGTACTGCAACTGAAATTCTTCATTTCATGGTGCCATCACGGTTTAATGTGTTTAAAAGTTTTGGGCATTACCACTACTACCAAAGCAAATTGATGAAACAAAAGTGGATTTTATTTTTAAATAACGCTAAAATCTGTCAGTAAAAAAAAGAAAAACTTCTTGGCTCTTCAAGTTTAAATATGCCAGGAATATGAATAATTTTGAGCTTACCAGAATATTATCAGTTTGAATGTAATGAAAACACAGCTGTCCCAGCCAACAGCTTTCAGATGTGAAAACCGCGACTGTAAAACCCTTTTTCAGCCTTCTTGGACCTACAGTGCATTCCATCCCACACTCCAGTCAAAATTGTGCAGCCTGTGAGTCCCTGTTTTACACCGCATTGACTTTGACAGCTATGATGAATGTGAAACAGAGACATTGGCGTTAGCTTCAATACTGAAATATGGAAAGGTACAAAGTCTTGAAACAAGGCTGCTAGGAGGCAATATGTCTGAAAAATAACACCTGAACGTGTCAAAAAAAAAAAAAAATCTGAAAATGGCGTGTTGTGTGGTGAGCTGCAGCCAATGCCAGTAGGCTGTTATAAAAGGCCCATGCTCAATAGTCACTGTGATTAGAGAATGTTAGAGAAGGTCTAGAAATAACTTGGTGCCTAATCAGAAATCTCAGTTGTGTGGCTGGAGTTGCAGCCAACCTTTTCCTCAAGTCATCAAGCATTTGCTCCTAAATTTGCCTGAATGCCATGCATGAAGGGAGCTTTATATGACATGGATGTCAAGACTAATGCAGTGTGAGCAAGCAGTGATCAGGCAAACAGCCACGGTTGTGGAGGAAAAAAAACAAACAAAAAAAAAACAGAGAAGGCTGGAAGTAGTTTGGTTGCCCTCTGTCTCTTTGTGTGAGTCTGCTTGTACGCCCATGAAAGAGTAAGAGGGATGTAAAGAAGGACTGGGTGCGTGCATGAGTGACTCGGGCCATTGTTCCAGAAAATGTGACCTGAACACGGGACATCCTGCAAACATTTATGCAACAGTCTGCTGTCATCATGAAGAAAGCTCGGGTCTGTGTGTTGAGGTACTGTTCAAACAGAGCAGGTCGGAGCTGTCAATTCTACATTTTCAACTCGTCCATAAAAGCTTTTTTACTGCAACTTATCACCTGTTGTGAGTCTTTAAAGAGCTCTTTAAAAGCAAAGTGGCTATGTTTTATGATTTCTTAAAGCAATGCAGATGAAGTTATGTCATCCCGGCGTCGTCTTGGCTCCTGACGGACAGGCTGCCACGCGGAGCAGAGCTGGAACGATTAAAGTAAATTATGATTGTTAAGAATAATAGCGGATCCCAGCAGGAGCCTGCTGTGTCACTCATGGAGATTTAAGTATAGACGTGGCCTCAAAGGTTGCCGTTATGCACACCTCCTGCAGCCAGTCCACACAAAGCCATCTGATTGGTGCCTACGATCTTATATAATCTACAGTATATAACTTGAGTTATAATGACTTTCTCTTACACAAACCCTCTTTTTACTGTAAGGAGTGGACATTTGTCTGACATTTTTCCACAAACCCCATTTGACCCGTTAGCTGCAGCATGTCTCTATTAAATGTAATCCAGCTTTTCTTTTATATTTTGTCACATTTAACAACAAAAACAATGCATTTTGTAAAGATTTTGTTTTAGATAAATAAAATTCTCTGCATGATTGTAAAGTGGAATGAAACTGTAAATGAGTTTTTAATAAGTAGAATATTTGGGCGGCATGTCCCAGCTTCTAGAAACTGGCATTTTCACAACACCTGAGCTGTGAATCTCTGACACTCCTCCAGAGTAACCATGGACCTTCTGCTTCTAAGCCTTTCTGTTAGGATTGATGTCCTTCTCTTTCCATGTTGGGGTGATGAATCAAATGGTACCCTAAAAATTTTCAAAGCTTGGGATATTGTTTCATAACTTAGCAAATGTTCTCAGGTAAATGTCTCTTGGACAAACGTCTTCAGAGTTCAGAGAATAAATTAGACATTTAGGAATTATCTAAGGGTATCAGAGTTAAAGGGGGTCAATAGAAAATGCATACAGCAATTTTAAGGTTTTGTTTACCAAAAAAAATTAGACAATGTACAATTTTCCCTCCACCTTAAAATTCTAAGTCTTGTTTTTACTGCTTTATCACATAAGATTATTTCAAACAGAAAAGTGATGGTAGAATGTTATAAAACAAACAAAAAAAAGTTCAAGGGGTGTAAGTACTTTTCATGGTCCTACTGCATCATCCAAAGATACCAAACAAAGGTCACCTGTGGAGGTGTTTATCTGAATACAATAGAATGTATTCACACAACGTCTGCTATGTGCACAACCAGAGCAAATACACACAAGGTAACCAGAGAAACACGTTTTATTCACCCGTTCTATATGGTGGAAAGAATGCCAACAGAGGACGAAGAGGAGGTTGTTATGGCTTTAAAAATGCAAACACTGATGTTGGGAGCACGACTTTTCACTTAAGATGCTAATTTGGCTGGAGCTCTGGGGAGAAGACGTACAGCTTACGGTAATTACCGGGATGTGAGCTCAACAGCAAACTCATAAACAGAACAAGGCGGCTTCAAGAAATGCTGTAACTTTCTTTTTTTTTCTTTTCTTTTCATTCCAACACATTATTTCAATGAAAGAGCAAAGCCTGGGAAAATTGATGTGATAAGAGAAAAGTTCAAGCCGGACTGCCCTCATCTCCTTAGGATAAATGTGTTTATGTGTGCCGCAGAGACAGTGTTCAGCAGAGCGAGAGTTAATTGAAAATCAAGCGCATGAGTCTACAGAAAGCTCCACATGACTGGTCTGTACTCTGTCTGTGGCCTGACGATCAGCCTTTGTTTTCTATACTCTAAAAGACATTATATCAAAATTCCCCAGTCATCCATTCCCATTCACTGCAAACACCACCCTCTGTCCGCTCCCTCCACCGATGCATTCCTCCTCTAATCCTTTTGCTACAAACCTCGCATGACCTTTCACGGATGGGCTTGTTTGTTAATTGGTGTGTTAATTCAGATGACTTTATAGTAGTAACAATCAAAGCTTACTACAATAGAGAGGGAGAACGGTGCCAGAAAACCCAGTAAACATTAAGAGACCCTCGCAAAATTAAATATGCAAAACAGTAATAACAACTCTTATGCATTAATTAAATATCAGATTGAGTAGAAGGATAGCAAAATAATCTCATGCAAATCAGGATCGTAGATACAACACAGGTCATTACATAAGATAATAAGATAAAGGAAGCATTACAAATATCTTTTAGACACCTTGTAAAAGGAGCTGTGAGAAAGAAAAAAAACATATAAAGCATTAAATGCATTGCACACTGGTTCTGCTATTATTTGGCCTGTGCTTATTAATAGTTGACATAATATTCAATCTCCAATAATAAATGAAGCACAAAACCTGGTAGAGAGCTAAAAAATGCACTATTTACCATTTTTGCCAAGTTTCAACAGTCCACCAGTGAGTTCCATGTGAGACCAGAAACTCCTCGCTCTGAGAGAGAAACAGTCTCTTCCTGTGTTATCGTCGCAGCACTTGCTCTGCACAACTGGCCCCTGTCCTGCTCCCTTCCCTCTCTACTCCACACCATAGCGGATGCAGACACCGCCCCCTCCACCGCTACAACCATCTACCACGTCCCTAACGATCCAGCAGCAGCACATTGCAAGCAAACACACAATCCACAGTAGGAAGACAGCAGGGGGAAAGCCATTGTTTTTATGTGAGCCATTTAAATTCCACCATGACTGTCCAGCCTAAGTTATGGAGTGGCAGGGACTTATTGAATGTGTCTGAATATTTCTTACTTTCTTGAAGATTCAGAGGTTAAATTCTGGACACCTGCAGCAATCCTAAACTTCATAAATGAGACAAGTTGAAACAGACACTTGTATTTAATTAAAAAACAAACTGCTCCAACACTACAATATGGGTTTTGGTGTTGATGCAAATCCGAAGCTAGTCTTCAAACTCATAGGGCTAAAATGATAGACACACGATCGGTCTGATATTTGGTAAATGAGTGGGTTGACATGGTTGACAAAACGACTGGGGCGAATATTTAACACAAGTTCTGCAGTTGAGGAAGCAACTTAATGGTGGATCAGCAGCTTCAGGTACAGTTTAGACTTCTGTCAATTGTGCCATTCCTGGCACAGCTGTAAATCAGACGTTGCCAGCATTTCCACAAAATAGTCATAAACCAGGATTTTGATGGCAGACATAGTTACACGATCACTTTGAGTTTGTTTAGCAGGAGAGTTTGTGTTTTCTTTCTGACCTTAGTTCTTTTTTCCCATATAACAAAGGGTATTCCTACTTGTTCCATCAATGGAAGTTTCTGTGGCCAATGTTTGATAACTAACCTGCCAACACAAAATTGAGTATGCTATATTCTTTTCGTGAAAGGCTCATCTTGTTTTTGAGTATATTCTAATAAGTCATTACCAAATTTTTTTGCTTTTCAAAAAGTTACTTAAGCCTTGCACTAAAAACAGGCAGTTATAAAAGATAACAGGTCCAGACTTAAACCAAGACCGAAAGAACCCTTACTGCATGTAGTAATTTGCACACATTCAGTCTGCTTCTCACCTACCTACTATCCTTCTTGCCAAACAAACACATGCAAACTATTTGCTTACGGCTTGATTTGTCCCAACTTGCTCCTGGATATAGACCGTGAGACTGAACATTTAGGACAGCCCAGAACTGTGCAATAAGTGCTCAATTTGCTTACATGTGCAGATAAATCCTTCATGGTAAAACAAAAAGTGGACACATTTGCCATCACTAGTCAGAAAACTAGTTTTTGCATGAGTCACAGCTGTTTTTACAAAGAGAAACAAAGCTTTCTTCTCTCTTGTAAAAGGAAAATCCTTTGTGCTGTCTAGCAAACTGAAAGTTCGCAAAAGGAAGAGTGAAACATATGCTAACTACTTTAGGTATAGCATTTTTTTTAATGCTTGTTAACACAAACACCGTTTCAGTGCAGTTAGCTATCTAGATGTAATGAAGACTGGTCCAAGATAGCAGAGAAGGAAACATTGATGAAATAAACCTTTGTTACTGCCATGGTATGAGGAGCACCATCTCTGACTGTACAGCAAGTTGATTTGGACCAAAATCACCAAGGAATGTTTCAGAAACATTGTTGAATATATGCCACCAAATAGGGGTCCATCTTAGTACTATCAATGTGCACCTAATAAAGTGGCACATGGGTGTATTTAAATAACTGACACAAACAATGTTTTTTGTTTTTTTTTTTCTATGGGAAACCAGTTATCTTGTAAGACACAACATGCTGTCAGGAATTCTTGAAACCAATTAACAACTTCCTGAAGACTGCATGGCTTCTTTGTGCCGCATTTATTATACCTACTTTCTGCTTGCATGAGCAGATACTTAATAATTAGCCCGGGGTTTTAAAAGGAAATCACAGACAAGCACCTAACACTCAATTTTACTGTACTTTTTCCCCTCATATTTTTGCTGATTCGTCCAAAAACTTATTCCCAATCATCCACCTTTGTTCCAGTCAATTAACAGTAGAAACCATTAAATCTCTGGACTTATGCTTTAATGTGTTAGCGGCAACTGCACTTTTTAAACTGCAGTCTAAACAAAATACATGATCAATTAGTAGAAAATATGACAAGCTTGCGTATGTAAAGCATGAAACCCCAGTTGAGGCAAAAACATTAAGAGAACCGTGCCACACACTTCACATCTATCAAACCAATTAGTTACAACAAATTAGCTCCAAAAGCCAAGAGAAACTTTACTGCTGCAAATTACAGGTGCTTCCTATCATCCATGTCATCTTGCTTAGTGCAAGACAAATCTGTGCGCTCATTGTATTAGCTGGAAAACGTACTTCAAATATCTTATGAATGCGGCTTATTTGACTTTAAATAATTCAGCTGCTGTGCTGCCAACCCTATCCCTTTATCTTCACCAAGAGCGAGCCAGCGGGAAATAAAATACAGAGGATCAAAATAGGTTTGAGCCAGATGCTCAGAGCTGTGAAATCATCCCGGTACTCCTTCATCTCTGAATCGTCTTTTGAAGTGAGGCTCATTCCTTTGACGCAAACGAATGGGTCCAGATGTAGGATAGACTTGCATACCAAAGGTATAAATCGGAGGTCAAGGGGGAAAATTCAACCTATATATTCAAATACAGTGCCCACAACTATTCTTGCCAACATTAAGATGTTTACTTATGCTTTAAAAGTAAATTGGTAAAGCTTACTTTGTTCTTAAGAAGCTACTCTGTTGCTTCAGTTCTCTTGAACTTTGGAGATTTTCTCTCTTTTTTACTGCTTGGTCATCATCCAGTCTGTTTGTCACAGTTCCAGTTGTTTTAGAGGCTGTCAATTATTGCTCCAACAGCAGATATGGGGAACTTCAGAGAAGTACTTCATTTCTGGCCTATGAATGTCTGGCTTGTGTGAATGCCATGTTCTTTTGTGTTTCTCAGGATGAAGGGAAACATAAAATGGGAAACTTAGGGACATGAGTCCAATAGAAATAGGTCTTATGTCACATTGTATTTATACTTTAGGGAAGCGTGAGCTTTTGAATTAACATTTAAAAATCCCTACATTTTGCTTTTAACTTAGTGTTAAAAATAAATTTAAAAAATGGTTTCCTTAAAAAGTGTTGTAGAAATTGGTTGGAGTAGCAAGAATTGCACTTCTTAAACATACTTCAGTTAGTCTTGGAGGCCTTTGCAAATATGAATGAAAAACATTTTTGGCAAGTTTCTTTTTGCTCCAGCGCTTATATAGAGCAGCTAGTGAAAATGCACACAACAAACAGAGGATAATTGAATGTTATGGGAAATTAGGATGTTCAGGGGAGGAAACATATATCAGAGTGGCTGTAAAAGATTAACCTTAACAGAATGAAATAAATTTATTTCAGACTTTACCCAAAGTCAGAAAGGTGATTTTCACATTGGCTTTGGCTGACATTTATGTAGTAAGTAATGATATCCAATTTCAATCCTTTGAAATGCGAGTTCAAAATAAGAGGTCAAATGTAAGCACAGTTATATCATCTGGAAACCCCAGTGATGGAGATATTGAGTTTTATTTTAGCAAACCCAAATTCTTTAGCTATCCCTTTACTCAACTGAACTGTAGATTACATTTCACCAACATAAAAGTGCTATATAATTGACCCCAACATTTTTTCATTAACCAATCAAAACCAACAATGACGTCGACCAAAAGATGCTTAAATCTGCACATACTGGTCAAGAATTACTAAATACCAATGACTAACCAAACAACTAAATCCAACAACTGCCAAATCTGACTACGTTTAACAAATACGCTCAAATTAAAGCTATAAGCCACTGGTTTAAATGTTGTCAGATATAAGCCCTGTTCACTGTTGGTACTCAGATGTACTTTTCCACTGAAGACTTATGCTGGTGTTGAGCTTCAGCCACAACATTTACTTTTACCATTGCTTAGTAACATGGCCAGAACCATAACTGTAAATTCAGACATAATTAATGCAAGTCGTCTTTACTCCAGAGTGATTCCATTATTTCTCTTCAATTCGAAATGCATTAGTCAGAATCATCACAAATTAAAACAACTTTTTGTTAAGTAATGGAATTGCCTCTTTGCCTTCTTTGTGTTGGCGTAGTTTAAACAGTAGGTTTTGTAAAAGGGCAAACAAGCTGAAGAAATATGTTAAATAACCAGCCAGTAAAACTCCTATGTTGACAAACGGCATTCATGGTGCTCCAAAGGAGCGTAAGGGCACAAGGTTAAAAATGTCACTGCCTTTGCCTGTCAAGATGATCCAAACTTGTTAGGATCCTCATCACCTTTGCATGCCTTTTTGGGGTAGAGCAGCACCAAGTCAGACCGCTGTTGTTATCTTAAGTCAGTGGTTATACAGCTCTGTTTTTGCTGCAGAACCGGGCACAGAGAAGAGCTCAGACCTGATTAGCTGGTCTGATTAGTCCACTGGCGTTGCGTTTGAGACAGCGTGTAAAATTCTGTCTGGCTTGCCTCATTATCAGCATTGGTCAGTGGCAGGTCCATCAGGGCCTTCTGTCAGAGCAGCTTAAAACTCCCCACCCCTCCAACGACACTTGGGATTAGACACAGTTTCGGCGCCACTTGTCCTCTCAGTTGGGGTGCCGCACCCCTAAAAACAAACCCTATACCCCGACAAAACATCCTGGTTAACGATCCAGTCATCAAATGGACATCTCCATCTTTCTGCATCCTGTTTCTGTCAGATCATCATTTTATGTAGAAGCGGCAGCAAGAACAGCCCCTGCTGATTTGAAAGGTGATGTTTGGGTCCTAACATGTATCATTGTACTTTACATGACATTTGTAAACCAAGCAGCAGACCCTAAAGAAAGATTTACGACTCAGAGGTTTCACATCAAAACGCAATCTAAACTTTTTAGGTATGTATTGTAAAAAAAAAAAAAAAAAAAAATAGATAAAAAATACAATCAAATTAAAGTTATCAGCAACAGAATAACATGAAACCATTTACTAGGATTTTAAAAGTTCCAGCTTTTATATTTAAATGAGTTATTCTGTGAAGTCCTACAGGGATGCTGAGGCAGCACTGGATATTAGTAACTTATCTTGGGTTTAGTATTTATTTAAAACCAGAGGCGATTCCATCCCAAGACTAATCCCAATTCAGTTCAGCTTTTCTTTAATCATGTTCCGATCTCTTGCAGGACGCTGCACTTGGAGTCAACATTATCTTGTTGACCTTGAATCTGTGAGGCAAGAGTGTAGCGGAGCCAGGAACCCACAGAGAAAAGAATGCGGGAGGCTGGCCAAATGTTGCTTAAAAAAGACTCAGGTGGAGGCTTTAAAAACTGCCTTTACTTTCTAAACTCCCATTTTCAAAGTTTTTATTATATTCAAACATGGATTAAGCTGCTAAAAAAATGTGGTAAGGTAAGGTCTTTTTTTCAGTGGTGCATTGAATTTATTATCCTCTTTTCAGACGCAGATCTGCGTCTGAAAAGAGCCCCTATACTTGTAAAGACCATGTTATAGAGTATAGTCTATAAGATATACTCTATATCATGGTCTCTACAAGTATAGGCACTTTAAGGGCACTGTTTATCATTTATGTACCCATCAATACCTTTATATTTTCCTGCTTCATAGATAAACAGCTAATCAATCAAAGTTTGTTCTAAATTACTGAACTATTAATAGATTTTTTTTTTAGAAAATAACTACAAATTTTTAGGTGAAAAAGGGTTATGAAATGTTGCATCGTTGTAATCTATTTTCCCACAGCACATGTCCAAGACTACAGTGGTACAAAACAATAAAATGACAAATAGACCAGCAGGTATTTATTTGTATATTTTTTTACTAGCTACTGCTCTAAATCCAGCTGTTTTTCCAAATAAAGCGTGCTCAACTTATCTATTTGGGCATCCAAGTTCCACTTTCTAAACTTAATCTAAAAGCATAACTGCAGAGTTTAAAATAACTTGACAACATGGGTCTGAGTATTTAGGAAAAGTTTAAGCTGAAGTGGAAGTAGGAAAGATACCCCAAATGCTCTGGAGCATTGCTTCAACACAATCTTAGGGAAACTATGTGGAAGGAATCCACTTAAACCGCAGATTACGACACTTTAAACGTCTTCAGAAAAATGCACATACATTAGACAAAACACATTACAGTAAGCAAAAGCAACAAAAAAATCAGCTCTGATCTGAATAAAACAACAGCAAAATGATTACAACCTGTTATATAAAGCAACATCATAAGAAAACAGAGCTGCTTTTGACTATCAGTCAGGCCTTTATCAGTTTCAATGTGCATGTTTACTCAGCAAAGCAGACTGAAAAAATATTATGTTATCACTAACATTGGAGGAAAGGTTTACATAAAAAAAACCTATGAAAATATCCTTGTCAGCAAAAATAAAAACTTGAATTCATAAGCACTGAATGCAGTTTTTATGTTCATATTAATTCAAATGAACAGCAGAATAATTTAAACATATTTTAAATAAGAAAAATGATCAGCTCTTTCTTCAGTTTGTTCTTCAAGTGATATTCCAATGACATTGATTTATTGATCTCTAAAGTGACATAATTCAGAGTTAATTCTTTCATCTTGTAACATACACAATCTAGCAAATGTCTGGATAGAAGAGTGAAGCTTTGTGAACTCAAAAACAAGAAATACTGAAGAAAGCCTTCCACGACCCTTAAATCAGTTAACCTTTCTTTGAACAAGCAATGAAAGATCTTCATGAAAGAATTTGGAAAATCACTTTAATTGGAGTGATTTTCACCTCAGGAAGTAAATGACTACAGTAATTGAAACGATCAAAAGGCCTACTACAATAATTTGTGCCCCCAACAATTTCCATAAAACCAGTTTAATTAAAGAATATACTTTAGGTATACTTTGCTTTTGATATGTTAAGAGTGTCGAGGATTTTCCTGGGGCATGAACACAATAAGAAACAAAGGCACATTTGCCCTAAATACTCTTCAAAATTGGAAAGACACAGAGACATAACTTTCAAGTAAGGCAAATGAGGGTTTATAAGTGCAGAAAATAGCTCCAACAAAATATTTTCTTACCTAAGCTCAGTCTGTGCAATAATGAAAAACCTGGAAGATGATGGTGGGGGAGATAAAATAAACAATCCCTTTAAAATTCACTGGGAAGAGAAATGCAACAATTGGTAGAGGTCTCTATAAACACAACATCGTTTTTGGCTTTTTGTACCAAAGATGCACAGAGAAATCAACCGCAAGCCAAAATCGACTGATTTTCAGCCTGAAATCCCTTGAACTGTGACCACTCTTCAGTGTGGGAGGTGTAACGGAGAAAATAAGCGACTAAACTGTTTAGAGAGCTAATCAACAATAGGTGAAGGTTGTGTACTAAATCTGCCATTTTGTAAATTTTTGTTTTGGTTATTTCATACCTGACCTTTTCAGGTATCTTTCAGTCATCTACCACAGGCCTTCAAATCATACCCATCCTGGGGATATTTTAGTTAAGTTCCAAAATAATAACCCAAAATTGGTATGAGTAATGGTCTGCATTCTTCAGAATGATAAAATGAGACTGTTAATCATGCTTAAAGGTGAATTTAATGTACTCTCGGTCAGTCTGTCTGCCTGTTGAACACAAAGGCACTTAGACGCTCCAAAATATCTGCTCCATTCTGTTCGAAAATTTGTTCACAGCTCATCACACACACAGAAACTGACACAGCCACAGGAAGGAATTTGGATTTTGTGTCTGTGTGTGCGTGTTTGTGATCGGTCAAGCAGCTCATTTAGTCGCAGTCGTCGCCCCTGGGCAGAGGCAGAAGGGTGAAGAGGATGTGTGGCAGTCTGGGCCAGTGGGAAGTTATCTCATCTCCCTTTGGGAGGCTTCCAGGTGTTTAGAGGAGGAGGGGGGGTTTGAGGAGTGGAGGAGATTAAACCACTTGCTTTTGTTGTGGCTTTAAGGATCACAGAAGTAGAAAAAGAGTATCTCATCAGTCTCCTCATTTCAGTCACTGTTGGGGCAGCCATTCAGAAAATACAAGGGTCATCAACTTTTCCGGCTCCCGTGATATTATCTTTCCAACCTCCGGATGACCTTGATAAAACTTCCACCTATGTAACTCAAAACCAAGCAGACATTTCATTCTCGCCTCTGAAGCGTGCACTGCCACCGATGTGGCTTTTCCTGTATGGCCGGCATCTTTACACCTGCGTGGGAAAGGCAACAAATCATCCACTCTATTGCTCACACAGCAGTGCTACTGCGAGGCTTGTTTTCTGCTTGTGTTGTCTTGAAACTGAATAACACCTCCCTGGGATGCAAGATGACAAATGCTGCAATAATATCTTTGTTTGTACTTTGTTTTCATTTTCTCCTGCATCTGTTAGCAGTTACTGATTGCATTTCTCTTGAGAATGCCAATCAGATTATGCCAAGCACAGTTTACAATCACGGTTTACTCTATTCATGAACCCCGAATTCACTTGTCAAATATTCATACTTGTATTCGTCTGCCTTATGGCAATGTCCTGTAATAAATTCAAAGTAATCACCAGCAAGCTCCATCTCACCAATCCAAATAACAAACTTGCAATTAGCATTAGCTGTGCCCCTAATATCTGGGTTGATGAACTCTAAAAGCAACAAAACATTTTGTTTTCTACACTATCTTAACTTAGATTAAAGTAATACTACAGAAATGACCTCTTCTGAGGATACTGGGCTACATCTGTAACGATCCATGTACTTTGAATGACCCAAAGTATATTTAGATACAAAATAGAAGAAAGGAGCTTGGGGCTTCCTGGAAGTAGGCAGCAGGCATCTGGTCTTGTAAAATTGAGATAATGATAGACCATGAGAGCCAAAACAAATTAAACAATTCTGAACATGTTACAGACATCACATCTAGCATCAGTCTTTATCTATAAAAATGTTCCACACTTGATTCAATGCAATGTCTAAAACTGTCAAAAATTACAAAGGCAAAGAAGTTGAGCAGCAACAACTAATACACTACAAAAAAGGGAATTTTGGGGGTATTAACTATTACCATACACAACACCATCCGCCTATCAATCTCCTGCTATATTTTTCCCTCATTTGTGAACAAGACCATGGAACTGGTGCAGATTGGTGATACATCTGCACTGTACCAAACTGTTTTACAGTGCAACTTGCCACCATCTGCCTGAATGCATTGTGAAGTACTTTGGGGTTGCTATGGACTTGATAAAGCGCTATACAAGTGCAGGTCATTTCCCATTTATTTATTTTTATAGAATGTCCATTTTTAAAAAGTGCAGTCAAGGCATTGGGTGTTATTTGTTTTGCCATTCAAAGACTGTTTGGGGCCCTCAGCAGGCAACCCGTTTAAAAACTTTCTGGGAGCGCCCCTGGTAAAAAAAAAAAAAAAAAAAAAAAAAAAAAAAAAAAAAAAAAACACAACAAAAAATTCTCAAAAAAACACCT
>NW_015113564.1:182954-227158 GCF_001443285.1 Poecilia latipinna
AGGTTTTGGGGGGCCCCCGAGGCCCCCCCTTTAAAAAATTTTTTGGGGGGCCCCCCTTAAAAAAAAAAAAAAAAAAAAAAAAAAAAAAAAAAAAAAAAGTACACAGCAGTCAATATTCCAAGAAACTACTCGTTATTACTATGTCATCACAATTATTTTCATGCAAGACGCAACATGTAGCATTGCAGACTCCGCGATCGTAATGTGACTTATTTTGCAATTACAAAGTTCCAGGTGAAAGCATTGTTTTGATGATTTTCGACCTCAATGGGTCTTTCAAGCGAATTTTCAATTAAGTCATACAGCAGCTGGATTTTTTTTCCCGCAAGTAAAATTTGTGCGCAAACTGTGACAGCATGGTACGGTAAGAAAAAAAAAAAAAAAAAAAAAAAAAAAAAAAAAAAAAACTCAAGGCTGGCGCACTGCTGTGTTAGAAAACCGCAACAAAAACACGCATCGGTGTGATTTCTTCCAGCTCAAACTTCCAACACAGTAGCAACTTAAACGACTTCAGCTACACTTGCTGACTAGAAGGACATCGCAAAGCTCGATGTACTCTACCTTTACTGCTTCTGATCCGGGCGCGTGTACTCCTGTTGGCTCGAATAATTTCAGAAAGTTCCTTTTCAGTTTAATCCTCGCCGGACTTCACGTGCAGAGAACCATATCCCTCCGAACCACCTTTAGGTCCATAGCCGGTTCACGCAGAGCTCTCCTGCTCCTCTCACACCGAGCCAATTCTCTCCTACAAGCACCTACACGTAAACTGAGCCCTTCAGCTGTGACATCACGAGTCCCTATGGCAACCCTGACTCCACCTCGGTCCGGAGCTGATCCTACCTGTCTGACTTCTTCCGACTCGGAGTATTCTCCTCCCTTTATTTTAATTTTAGTAAACCACACGTGTATATTTATCTATATCTGGTTGAGGGGAAAGCTCTGACTAGACTCAGATAGATGTAAACAAATGGGCTGGTGATGTCCTATTATCTTCATGGGCTGCAGATTTGCATATGTCAAAGTGCATGATGTTGATGTGGAAGGAGGTTTCACTGTGCATGTAAAGGCTGCCTGACAAAACCCCTCTTGGACAATGCTTTGCAACCTCGCCTGGAGCTACCCCATGACTCAGTGCCTATCTTACCATTACCTGAATTGTTTTGGCTACAGACCCTCTGTTTGCTCATCCTTTTTGTGTCCTCTGACCCAAAGCAAACATGCAGAAAATGACCAGGTGAGGTGAAATGTTCACCTTGATTCTAGCCCAGATGCATCAGAGTGTTGAAAGACACGGCACAACTCTATAACCTCTAAAACCTCAGAAACAACACTGGGAAACATACATTGTCCATCACTGTGTCACTTAGAGTATATCAGTGTGCCTGAAGCTGAAGTCAAATAAGGTGATTAAAGCAGGAGCATGTAAGGCCAATTTGAACTGTTGTTATTTGCATGTTTTCTGCTATACTTCATAACACTCTTTCACCACAGATGTGGGAGGGAACAATGACAGGCAGATTTATTGGATGCACCTCGAATATTCCCCGCAGCAAAAAGGAGGAAGGAAATAGTTTTGAAATTCATTGCCGTCTACAAAGAAAAGTAATCAGCATAATTTAAAACTAAACAAAAGCCCTTTACACAGCTGTTATTTTCACAAATTCAGACATGGACATGTTTCTTACCTCTCCCAGAAAAGATGAGTAAAGACATTTAAAATAAATACAACTTTCTTGGCTGTAGCATAAAAATACCACAAAAATGTCAGTGCATTTATTCAGCAGGAGGAAAAAAAACAAACAAACAAACAAACAAAAAAAAACACATTAAAAATTTTTATTTTTAATAAAATCACCAGAGGCAAAATAGTCAGAATCCATGGCAAACTATTTAAAACTAAACACAAATTAAGCATTTAGAACATTTGGAAGCATTTACTTCTCTCAGTTTCCTTGATGCATAAATATGACATGATACTGCAAAGAAAAACAAATGAGGAACTAGGCTTGTCATCAGTCTGCATGAAGAGCAGGAAGAAGGTACAAAAATCTCCAAACTTCACTGGGCAGCAGCGTAGAGTGGCATCTTAAGGCCACAAGTCTTCATAAAGACCATTAGATGCCATCCGTATGTCAATCCTTTGCTTAGGAGACATGCCAGAAGAGAACCCCATGAGTCCTACCATCACAAACAAGTAGATTTGACAAAAGCTACAGAAGTTTAACTAGAATAGCATCTCCGGTGATCAGGCCAGGGTAAATATGAACTTTTTTGACAACAAACATCACAGATAGGTTAACCATGAAGCATAATGGAAAAAACATGTCATAGCAAATGTTCAGTGTGGGGCTGGAAGAATTTCTCTTCCAAAGAGGAAACTTGAGAGAGCGCATGAAACTCTTTGAAATATAATGGCATTTAAATGACATATATGGTGGATTGTGGTTTCAAAATCCGTCTTCTCCCATAGTCATGCCCATCCTCAGACCTAAATTAAATAAAAATAAAATACAGTTTCATCTAAATGATTCAGCTAAACCTGCGGTGCCTTTTTCCATCTATGGTTTTGTTTTTGGTTTGTTTTTCATTTTTATTGCAAATATTAAGTTATTGTATGTTTTCTATTTCAGGATGTAAATAATTTCTTCCATGCTTCCCCTGTTTTTAAAGCTTGGTGGGAACAAAACTATCAAGTGGGGTTTCCTTTAGCTTAGGTCACATCAGGCATTATGTCTAATGTCTGGTTTCACTGCAGCTGTCCCAGATCTATTTGCCAACAAAAGACAGGGCTTAACTTAACCACAGCTAAGGCAGATATGGGCACCAAACCTGCAAGAGGTTCTAATGGTCACTAACCCTGCTCAAAGCTTAATGTATCACACAATTTAGCAACTTCAGATTTTGACTTCACCATCCGCTGAAACAGCTGTGCGCTGACTAATACATACAGAAAATAACTAAGAAACAGTTACAATCTTCCACATATTGCAGACAACGTCTGAGTTACTTTGTATTTACAAAGAGAGACAGTTAAGCCATTGTTAAGTCTTACTGTGTCTTGCAAATGTATTCATATGGTCTTATCTTCAAAATCCAAGCTGCATTTATGTTTAACCTTACAGGAGGATAGGAGACAAACATATAGCCAGAGCTCAAGTGAGGATGTGCTTCAAGACTTTAAAGAATTCTAGGCTTTTAACAAGAAAGAACTGGCAAAAGTTTCAGCATTTAGTTGTCGAAAGCTAGTGTATCATTTACCTTCTTCTTAGTTATGCATAAAATCCGAATAAAATGGATTGTTGTCACATGAGAAAATATGAAAATGTTCAAGAGGCATGCCTACTTTTGCCAGTCACTGAAAATACCTGCTTGTTTTTGCTTAAATACAATTCCAAAGCATTGTTTAGTGTAAAAGGAGATTGTTTGCATAAATCATACACATTACATAAATTAACTCCTGTTTCTGCTGGAGTTAATTTAAACCTTCTTAAACCCACTGACCTGCTCTCTCAGCCGCTCCTGATGGCCCATGATTGCTGAGGCATGATGGGGGTATTTCTGCTTCAGGTGCTCCAGGAAGGCCTCCCTCTTCTTGTCCATATCTGATGGCTGCATGGCCAGGATCTCTTTGGAGCTGCGGGCCCCACCTAATGTGTGCCTTCGAGGGACAGTGCGGTTGCCTTTGGCATCCCCTCTTGTCAAAGCTGTCCCATTGGGAGACGCCTGCCTGCGGCTTACATGTTCAGTGTCCTCTGCGGAGGTCACCTTCAGGTTGCTTTTGCTTTGTTCTGAGATAGCAAAGGGAGACAGAGAGACAAGGAGTCAAAACTCTGAACAATTGCTATTTTAATCAATCCCACCTGCAAGTAGAATCCTAATTTGTAATGTCTCCTGTCGAAGTCTGAACCCACAAATCCAGGATAAACAACTATTTTGTAGAATTTTAAAACAGGTAGTTCACGTCACTGTAACCAAGGTAATATTTCATTGGGTCTATTTTTGGCTGAAATAGTTAATGAACAGCGTTTATGCATACTTGTTCAATTGCTTCTCCACAAAAAAAAACAAAGAAAACAAAACACATTCATACTGAGACACACATTCGCACACTTATTTGCAGATCAGGAGTTCAGTGTCTTGCTTGAGGATACTTTGACAAGTTGTGTAAAGGAGTTTGAAAACCAACAGTCTTCGAACTACCAGACTAATTTATACAAAATCTGTTATAATTTAAGTTTGTTTTCACATATTAAAATCAATCTGGGACTGGAAAGCTGTCATAATGCCTTGGGAAATATGTCAGAGGGTAGAAATGCAATATCTTGAAATTATCTGCTTTCGTGTTTTATAGGCAGGTACAATCTGTACCTTTTAGAGGGTAAAATAAAGCACCTCTTGCAGAGTTCAGCCCATGAACAGTTGAATGAATAATTTCCAGAGAGTTGCCACAGTTTTTGCCTGTAAAAGCTTAAAAGCACACAGTGTACCGCAAATGCGGGAAAGACTTATTTTTTTTCTAACCTTACCCTCTCAGAAACTTTGGGGCTGAGACTGAGGTAACCTTGCTGTAGGTTTACCAGCTGCAGTATCTACGCACCTACTAATAACTGAAGTATGCCAGGACTGAAGAAGCCTTTGAGACGAGATGTGAAATATTCTCACGACACACAAATAAAATCCAGAAGACTTATCTAAGCACTGGAAGACGGAGGATCTATCCATAGGACTGCAGC
Organism: Poecilia latipinna; assembly: GCF_001443285.1. Lineage (NCBI taxonomy): Eukaryota > Metazoa > Chordata > Actinopteri > Cyprinodontiformes > Poeciliidae > Poecilia > Poecilia latipinna. Next base: position 187,688 of record NW_015113564.1, read on the forward strand.
TTTCACATTTTTGTTTGTGCTGTCTGCTTTGTTTTCACCTATGATTTTTTTTTCTTTTTACAAAAGCAAGTATAATTTTGAAAAAAACAAACAAAAAAAAACAAAAAAAAAAACTAAGTGGTCTTGCGTCATCCACCCAAACCTCCACCCTGCTCATGTCACAGCATGTCTCATGTACTCCAATACTATTTTTAACTCCCAAAACAGTTTCCCCACTGCTAACAAAATTACACTCAGCAGAAAGAAAACACTCAAATACTGTGAAAGATGTGAAATAATTTGTGGGAGGCATATCAAAAAGTTAATTACCTTCCCTAAGTGAGCAATCTTTAGGTTCATCAACAATTCCTTCTTCCATTGCTCTATGAAATCAACCTTTAAAAAAAAAAAAAAAAAAAGAAGTCCAAGCTGGAAGGACCAACTCTCGGCAGGCTTACAGATTCCAAATGCAGCTCACGTGGAAAAAAAAAAGGGGGCCTGAGATAGGCCCTGCCCCTCTGCCCCAGGATAGACGAGTGGGGATTTAGAAAGTCAACTGCATTCCAGGACACAGAGCGACCAGACCCTCACCCCTCCGGCTAAAGGCTCTACTGCTGCTTTGGAACAATCACAGACTGAACGCAAAATAGAAAAAAAAGAAACAAAACCCAACAGATACAGAGCAGAAACTATCATCACCATGTACTAAGAGCCTAACAGGTGTCAGGTTGACTGACACACATAAACCCTCACGTGTTTGCTTGCAATCTGTTCTTGATCAGGATTCTGTCTGCAGGCTGTGTCTCATTACGTTTTCTGTCTACATTGAGGGGGGCCCACCAGATGCTAGAACGCATCCCAATGTGTCAAAACCTGAACACATCGCAAACTGCCCTCAGCATATGCAGTCGGCTATTATCTAATCAACTCATTCGAAATATGGGACAGAAAAAGACACATGCCAGTCCAGTTGACAATGTTGTCTTCAACTGACACAAACTGTTACCTACACTTTATTGCTCTTAACAGAAAAGATCTGCATCTGTTTGCAAATCGGTTTCTCTGCAGCTGCTGGTGTAAGGTGACCCAGTCTGAATGTACCAGCAGAAGGAACAAAGTAATGTAGTTTTATCAACAAAACGTGATAGGATCAATGAGCCAGTTTGTGGCTTGTGTAATCGAAACTTCTGGGGTGAATGAGTGAAAAGAACCCACAATGCAGCAGCTGACCTGTAATGTCAACCACATGAGGACGAGCTTGCCTCTTTCATCCACCCACATGCTTGGGCACTTGCTCACAACGGGCTGAGAATTAGCAGGCCACAGGGGGGTAGTGTCATTTGGTTATACTGCGGAGCTGATGCAATGCTGATGAGGTCCAATGTACTCTGTATTCATTATTTGTAGAAATACTTAAATTTCTACCTCACTATGATAATATTAAACTATGTCCCTGGCTGCAAGCTTTAACACAGTCCTTACATAACCTTATTCATATAAATCTTGCTCTTTTATGCAAATCATGACCTTCATGATTTGCATAAAACTGACCTAAAATACATTTCACAGTCTGTAAATCAGTTAAATGGAGCCCCGGAAAACTAATTGTATAAAAATGCAATATCTAGTCATCTGGGTGTTGCGAAAATAAACCTTTAATAGACTCCCTACCAACACAGGGTTTGTCTGAAATTTTTTTTGCTGCTTTTAGCGTCTAATTAACCAGCGTGTACACAGGTTTTATTGTTCTTTTTTGCTGACAGGCAGTTTTCCTAAGAATTTTATGATTGACAATGACAATTAAATTAGCACATTTTCAAATAAGTATATGGGGTAGTTCTAATGACAGGAGAACTGACTGGAACGTATTTTGTATGGTCTCATTTGTGACCAGAGGATTTGAAAAATGAATGTTATTAAACTGGGAAAGAGTTATTTTGGAGTTATATCTTAAAGTTACTCCCCCAAAAATTCTTTGATTTCAAAGCAGTGCTAGTGTTTAACTCCTCAGTCATGACAATGACAAACACATCATCCCAAACCAACAGGTCAGTCTTTCCAAAACCAAACCTATAATCAAAGCAGTTCCCCCAAACCAACAATTACAACCTTACGTCCCAACCACCTGCGTGGCTGCACTTTTCACTGTCAGCATTCCAGACCACAAAGGGAAGGAAAGACATCCTCCTTTTAGGGTATCACAAGAGACCTGGAAGTGAATTATGTCAAGCTGTAGTGGCTCAAGAATGTGATTCTCTTCTGCCCAGCTGCCACCGTTGAGTAAATGATGGCCCTCTCAGTTGAAAGACAACATGGGGCACTTGCTCAATGAACAGCAGGGCAGTCCTTCTGTTTGCAGTGACTTTCTGTCTGTCACTTATTTATGGAGGAATGCTTCAGCGTGCACATGCCCACTCTCCCCTGCTATTACTGTCCCATAACTATCCAGTTGGATACAAAGATCTGTTGTGTGCAATAAAAGCAGGGCTCACATGGCAATACCCTGAAGCCATGAAACCAATAACGGTTCTCTTGCTATAATTACAGCGTTTATTATGTGTAAGTAATCAGAGATGGGATAACCTCACAAGGAGCTGTATCACCAACACAAAGTAAGGAATTGCAATAATCAACATTGACATATGAAAATAACGAATATTATAATTCATTATTATATTCTTTTTGGTTTGTTTGATATGTTGTTTTTTTACTGCCTTATATTTTTATCTTGTGTAAATCACTTTGTGTTACCCTCATCAAAATGGCTCTGTAAATAAAGATAGATATAGGAAATGATTGCAGAACATATCTAAGCTGATGGAAAGTACGACCTTCATCAGTATTTTAATTGGTCTCTCTTGGAAATGTAATTTTGAGTGACAAAAGTTGATTCTACGATGGAAAAAGTCTGTGAGGAGACGAGGCATGGAGGGATTTAAAGTTTCCAAACACACTAAACACATCAATTTCCAAGTACCAGAAAACTACCTTTGTGGAAAAAGCATACCGCTTTGCTGTGGTCCGGATCTTGTTTGTTCTGCCACAGCAGTTGGATAATATATTCTATCTATGGAACCAAGATTAAAAAAATAAAGCATAAAAGCGAGAAATTTCCCAGCATTTGGGCATTGCATGACCATTCATTATGAGAACCCCAAAATGAAGGAACATGAAGGAACATTCAGGTTCCTTCAAGACCTGAATGAATTCATTGCTAATGCTGATACATGCATTGGGTGTTATCAGTCATATTTTGACATGTTGGTTTTAGTTGAGTTGTTAGATTTAACGTGAACTATTAAATGACTTGATCATTCAGTCAAGTCAGTGTTTTGTGGAACTCCACTTACCATTAGAAAGTTTCAAGAAATTTCACATGAAATTTTACATGGAAGACTTGCAAAACCAATGTAAAAATAATTTTAAGTTAGATTTATAATTTAATCCTAAATGTATAGTTGCATATAACTTTGAATACATTTTCCGACTTTTATGAATATCCTCTCTTGGTCCTCTTCTTAAGACAACCTGAGACCACCGTATTCTATGCTCTTCATTTGTTTACATGCACTTTCCTCTGCCCAAACTGTCTGCACATTGAAGCTGTGAGAATAAATAAGCTTACATTACAAATATGAGTAACATGTTTCCAAGAATGCAGCTTCATAAGGCAATGCTGCTCTGTCGCATATTTCAAAGTCACTCAACACATTCCTACCCTAAAAATCCACTGACGGAAATATCTTTCTTCCGATCAAGGTATTGGCTTTCCTTTTTTGAAGCACAAGGTATGAAAGTAAAATTCTCAGACATATACACATTTCACACATTGAGTTTTAACCTTTGTATACAACTGCTTATTTAAAAGGGAAAATAAATACCTCATATAATAATTAAGAAGAATTTCACTACTAGTACACCCCTTAAAGCCCAATAGCAACAAAACAATCCAACAATCATATGACTTGTGTTTTTGATAAGAATTCATCTTTCAAATAAATAAATGAGGCCCACGTTCATATATCAGCATTAAGTCAACAAGTCTGAAAATGGCCTTACTGTGTTTTAGTAATATCTTTCAGGTAAGTTTCCTTTATTAAACTCACATAATTCTGAAATGTTGTTTTATGATTATGTCTGTTCATTTATTTTGTCTATGCTTAAGTGGTCTGCTGAGTCACAAATTAATTAAAAATCCATATGCTGCTATAAATATGTCCCTGTTCTGAACTATTTAAAAGGATAGATCAGAATTTTTTAAAATGAGATTATGTTAAAAAGGTATAAGCAGGTAAAATCTAACATGTGGTGGATTATAGTATCTGGCATCTTTATTTGGCACACGTTCGGAGTAGTTGGTGCCTGGGGCTGAAGCTAATGGTAGTCAGAGAGGGGCCAAGATCAAAGCAGACTTCTGCCATTGTGCGTTCTGCACTGGGTGGTTATTTACAGAGAAGCAGATGATTATTTCTAGGATGACAATGCACTACTGATAACCTTCTTTTGTGAAACACGTACTAAGATTGTAACGTCATTACGTCATTGTCTGCAGGAAAAACATGTTGATGAATTAGCATTCTTTTAAACTTCTGTAATAACTTTATTTTTTTATACCTTGTTACATTTTTTTGACCAGAATTGCTTTAGACACTCGCTACTTCAAAACATATTTGACACAGGAAGATCCGTGGTGGCCTCCAATCTCTGATGTGTAATAATCATTGGCTTCTCTGTAAATAAGCACTGAACGCAAATATTGCAATGGTTTAGAGGAGCTATGAACTTTTTGAGCTTGGGGTTGTTAAGGATGGAGGAAGTCTGCTTTAGACTTGATCCTTCAAACCCAAGTAATCTGGATTCATACAACATGAAAGCACAGACAGAATGACTTACTGCAAATAGGCCACTACCTGTTATAACCATTTATCATAACTTCACTTCAGAAATTATGAATCATCCCTTTAACTAAGATCACAAAGACATCTAAATCTAAAACTTACAAACTAATCTCTGTGGGACATACTGTCACTGCAGCTATTATTCAAGTTAAGATATGTGCTTTATCAGTGTGAGTGTGTGTAATCAGATACACAAGACTTTCCAGACTTTCTGCCTTGACATACCCGCATTAACAGGAAGGCACAGGGGCAAAAGATGAGCCAGAGACACATGGTGTGTATTTACTTGAGCATCAGCATAAGGGAGTAATGAGTGACTATTATACCAAAGCAGCTCCAAAGGAGGGTGTGGGCTACTTAAAGACAAAAAAAATGGGTACAGAAGAAATACCAAGTGTTAAATGAGGCTATTGGCAGCAGTAATTGATTTTTTTGTCTGTTTACTGCCTCCTGGCGAAGCTCCTTTGAGAGGCTGACAGGTGTAAATCTTTAAATGGAGTGCAAAGTTTACATCCTTACTGAATAGACAATGTCATTAAAACTATATATGTGCAGCCAGTCATAAAGAGATGTTCTATATTCCTTGTAGAAGTCAATATTACATCAGACAAGTGTAACGTCGCTCGTTGTGCTTTTGGAGATCATTCACTGTCCTCCCCCTCAGTCTTCCTCCCGCATTGTTCAGCCAGCAAAATAAACAAGCAGAGAGGAGGAAAGAGATGAGCTGTGCAACTTTTGCTTTAGACGTTCAGAGGCCAACCAGATCTCCACCCATCAGCAAAAATGATAAATAAAAGCTCCTGTCTATTTGTGACCTAATAAATCCACAATATTGTTTAACCTGTTGAGCCATCTCTACCAAACAAAAAGTAGCTCCGTTTACAAAGATCTGCCTCTTCCCTCCCCACCAGGGGGTGCTGTTGAACCCCCCCCCACCCCACCACCCATTTCCACTTATGCAATGTTTTGTTGTCAAAATATGTGTGTATGTGAAACAAAGCATCTGTTCCAAACATCAGGCCAGAAACAAGCTGTTAATATTTCTTCTGTCATTTATTAATTAAAACACTAAGGGCTTCTTACCAGACTGGTGTGTCTGTTGCTGTGCTTTTTGCGTTAGCTGTGACTTTGTGCGTGACTGCCAGTAATCTCCAGCAGTGTGTGCACTTCATTAACTCATAGGCCAGAGTAGATGTAAGCCAATCCAGCCGTCGGCTCAGATGTCGGCTAGTTTCCCTTGACAACGTTCGCTGGGGCAACAGCGGAGTTCTGAGGGAGGGGTAAAGCGACGCTACGGACAGCTGTGACTGAGAGGACATCAACCGAGGAGCCGGGGGGGAGGAGGAATTTTCTCCCTCTCCGACTGTGTCTCTAAAAACTAACTGCAGAATCAGGCTCACTCTGGCTTCACCGCTTTAATCACCAAAGGGAATTTGGTCTCTTGCTGGATAAAAGATAGGAAGTGCTCTGGATACAGTTAATTTAGTCATAACATATACCCAGTGTGAATAACCAGTTTAACATCCAACCAAGTGTAGCACGGCTGCATATCAACTAGTGGTTCTTTGGTCATGTGGAGAAAAACAAATAGGAAACAAATGGTAAGAAAACAAACACTGTAGATTACACTAACAGAAAATATATCCACACGTCTTGAGCCGTTTCACATTTTAATCAAAACTGCTTCATGAGCCAGATTGCCCCCCCCCAGACATAAATCTAATTAAGAATCCACAACAAGACATTTTCTGAGCTATTTTGCAAAAATAAATGCACACAAATGTTGTCTTCAAATGTGCAGCTCTAACAGAAAGAGAACCTATAAAAAAAGTGTAATTCCTTTAAAAGGTAAGTATTGAAAAATGGCGACAGAATACAAATGCATGCTATGGTTTTCTGATTCTCATTTGTAAAACAAATGTGGAAAACCACTTCCCAATATGCACTGCTTTGTGTTAGTAATTCACAAAAAACCCCAGTAATATGCATTGAAGTTTGATGTTACCTTTACACAACGTTTAGGGACATGACAACTTTTACATTATATTATATGGCTAAAGTAAATATGTCATTGCATATTTTTTTTATCAGATGGCACTCATTTTATCAATATAAACCCCTTCCATCTTTCTATGGAAGATTGTTTCACAGATATTGACATTTCTAACAAAACATGACTATTGAGGTTTGTTTATTTTAAATTCATCAGAATTTAAAGGAGAACTACCAGATATTCGAAAACTCCTGACTGATAGTATCACACTATATGTGCCTATGGAGTAATGCAAGATAACAGTCTGCCTCTTTCTTACTAAGAAATGCAATTGCACAAACTGAGATGACAAAAGGTAAAACTCAGGCTTTTCAGTATGTGTGAGTGTGTATGAGTTGATAACATATCTAAGATCTGTTTTGGCAAGTTTCTATGTCAACTGACACGGTGGACATGAACACACAAGAAAACACAAAGCGTACAGAAAAGATTTGGATGGTGCCCAGACACAGATGGTTTTTAGGTGATATGAAGCTTAAAATTATGTTGTTTTTTTCTTTTAGAAGTCAGTTGGCTTAGTGAACATAGCCATCACAACCACACACAAAAAAAAAAAAAATGCATGATGCTACTTGCTTAGAGCTGAAGTGGTTCAAAGTTTTGGAATAAATCATTCATTTGAAATTTAGATGCAGCCGGGGAGACTTTAGGACAAAAGATGTGTTATAATTGCAGGCCTATGCAAATGACTGAAATGTTTTCATCTGCAGGAAGTTAACTACGTATTCATCCTGCACAACCCCTCCATTTAAATATCTCTTTTAATATGCCGGCTTTCTCACAAGTTTGTTAAAAAGTGATTGCGTTGCAATTGACTCTCTCCCTCCCAGTGATAAGCAGCTTAAGACCCAGACTTTGCAGCCAGTCAATCATGTGTCGCTCACTTTTCTTGCTGCACCTCATATCTCGCCCGCTTCGTTCTGCCCTGCATGCAAGCCAAAAGTAATCAGCTGTAGCGGTTATTACCAACTGACGAGTCAAGTATGCAAAACCACAATTCAGTGTTTGTTCAACCAGAAGATTCACATTGTGGCATTCTGTTTTAAACGGTACTGTCCCCCGTCAGCTCTGAGCTTCTTTATATTCAGTGACGAGATAAATCAGGTCCAGTTCTGTGCGTTTGAGGGTAGCAGATGAAGCTGAGTGTCTGCACGAGGCCCTGCTTGAGGGAGGTGAGTGCTGCCTGAGCTGATAAGTGATGCAGGTGGTGGGAGATGAAATAGGGCCCCGTGAAGGGGATGGGGGATCCACTCCTGAGAACACTGGTGCCTCTGTCCCAGTCTTTATCTGTGAAATCCTCTGTGTGCTTCTGACTGTGTATTCCCACATTAATGTATATGTGTGTGCCATTCAATGAGCTGGGTGGATTGTGTCCAAGCGTACAAGTCCGAGGAGCAGACAGGGGGGGTTCCACTGGGAGGTTTTTGAATGTGGACCAGTTCAGTTGGAGCTGTTCTGAAGAACAGTGGAAATTTGGATGAACTGCAATGTAGCAGGGTTTATGTTTCCCATAAAGGAGCTGGAAGCATGGACTTTCTAATGAGATCATCAGAATGCAGGTGATTATTTCTAAGGGGATATTAGGAAAGAAACAGAAGCTTTACTGTTGTGCAGATGTGAAAAGCAAAAAAATGTTACAGCTTTCCCATGGCAGAGGCTGACAAAGAGCGACTTTCTGCAAATGTTAATAGTTATACCATGTTGGGGCCACAATACAAAAGCTTTAATCAGGTCGTGGGAAAATGAATCAGAGGAGAAAGCGCACAATATGACAGATTGTTTTTTTTTTTTTATTTTATTTTTAACAAATCTCAATAGAAAGTTCTTCCAGATCTTTCTGCGCTCTGATCAGGAACTTGTACCTTTAACCTAATTTGACACTAAATTAAATCACACAGCTAACTCAGTCACAGGGTACAATGTAGGTCTTAGTAGCAACAGACTAAGTTAATTATTACAGCGAGATATCAAATTATTTCTTTTTAAAGCTGCCTTAATAAGAAAATAGCTGTGGAATTCAGATAAAAAATGGGATGAAAAAATTATTAGACAATATGTGTTAGACCTCCTTATCTCCTTCTCAAAAATGGACACAGAAGTCATTGTAGGACCTGTTTCACGAAACAGTGTATGAACTTGCTAAACTCAGTATCTGGCCACTGGAAGAAAACAAAAATTACATAGCACACCCTTATTTTATTAATAGGTCATTTGTGGTCTTACCCACAAAATAGATGTATGGATAAATTAAAGATGGCAAAGAAGAGAAATTTCTTAAAGAGGGAAACTGACCACATTCCAACTGTGGTTTATGTCACACTGAAATACAAACATGACCTGGAACACTGTTCCTCGCAGGAATAATCTTTGAAAATGCCGTGTAATGTCTTATTTCATTGACATGCTTGTCCAACGTTTTAGAAGTGCTGGATGAGTTCCTGTATCCCTCCGACAGCCCTGGGACGCATATTAGTTCATCTCGCAGCACAGCACCAAATTAAGCTCATCTTTTCAGCTAAATATTTTGTGGAAACTGCATAGATAAATATATGCTGAGCAGCGATAGCAGAGTTCCTTCAGCTGATCAAAGGCAAGCCCATTTCCCCTTCAGGACTAAGAAGTAGAGTGGCACTGGCCAAGATGGCTGCTTTACTAAACATTTTGCCCACAACAAAGCCACAGAGACGAATGCCGAGACTTTTCTAAAATGACAGTTATGTTCCAGTAAAGGCCCTCACCCGCTTCCCATTTAGTATGATATGTTAACTTTGGACAGTTCTAAAAGGCATTTATGGCATTTTTAAAATAGTTTGTGTTCTTTCAACAGGGACAGGCAGAAAGCTGTTTCTTTATGAGTTATTGAATTAGTTAAACACTTTTTTTCCTTTGTAGTTATATTTAGATATCCTGCTCAAACTTTCAGGTCGGCTGCCGATGCATTTTGCCTAATGACAGTGGCGTTAGCAGAATGCGATAAAATCGGTTTAATCACGAATGTAAAAACAAGTAGACGGGGGGGAAAAGGCTGCAGGAAGAAAACTCATTTTCAAAGAAAAGCAACTGTTTCATCTCCGCAGCTGGCCAGACTGTAACAACCTTCAGGTTTTCTGATTGGCTATCAATGACATCATCCTCCAGGTCCAAACCTCCTTTCCAGCCCGACGATGTAATCAGTGCCGAAGCATCTCAGTGATGTAATGCAGGGAGGGCCATCATAAACGCTCGGGTAGCGCCCTCCTCTCCTTTTTCTCTTCCACCACCTAACTCTCATTTCTTCACATAATTCCTCCATCTTTTCACTGCACCCTCTCATCTCATCAGCTGGATTCAGATCAAATCGTTTCACAGTCTGTTTAATAGCACTCAAACGCAATAGGCCAAGAGCAAGTGAGAAGCTTCCGAAACAATCATCAAGACATGACAATTTGCAGATTTTAATGAATGCCAATGTCCTGTGGCTCTCATTAAAATATATATCAGAGACTGTGCCTTCTTTCCCCACTGCAGTGCAAACTGAGGTGGGCATTGAACAATTAAGCACTAAACTGCTCTGGATGAAGTGCTAAATATTACACTTGGTGTAATACCCAAACTTTTATTACAAATTCAACCTCTAAGTTACCAAAAGTGACACTTGAAGCAGATGCAAATATGTAATCTGAGATTTATGTCAGCTTGTTCCTTTATAATTTATTCAGACTATTTCATCCGTTTTTTGGCAAGACCTACACATGTTTTTTTTTTTTTTTTTAATCACAGTTTGTTGGTGTATGTGTGTGTGTGTGTTTGTGTGTGTGCGTATATGTGTCCTCGGCAAACATCCAGAGCTCAAGCGGATTAGAGAGGGTACTCTGCCCTGATCAAAGCGCCGCAGAATCCAGCTTACTGGGACAAACTGTGCAACAAATAACCCACGCAGAGGCGAAAGCATGCAGGCCAAAGGCAGACAGTTCGCCAACTTTAATGAAGAATCGCTCTTGAGCAGCAACAGTTGGAAGCATTAGCAGACCTTTCTTACAATTTGAGGAACCCCAGCCAGAGGGAAACAAAAAAGAAAGATGGAAGTCGGGGCAGGGACATTCAAAGTGCTGCCGTCAAGTGCAAAGCGTGCAGCTGTCAGCTGCTCCATAGAAACTCAAACTGTTAATGGAGACATATCAGGCCTTCTTTTTCAGACGTCGAGATCAGCCTCTCAGCCCCTGACATAATATCGGTAATGTGTTTGGTCAAAAGACAAGATGTTTACAGAACTAATGCCTTCTTTTGAAGCAAACTGAACCCCCATGCTAGACCAGCTATTAGGAAAAACTGGTAAACTCTTATAAGCTATTGTTGGTTGTTTTAAACCATCTTTTAGAATCATCAAGTGAGTTGATGAGTTGAGTTTGAACTGCTTAGATACAAACTTTATGCATCATATTTATACCATCATTTCTTCAAGTTTTTATTTTTTTTACCATTGAAAACTGTTGGTATCTTAGGATAAAAAGTTACCATTTTTTTTCCTAAATGTCAGCTTTTTGTATTGTTGTATCAAAAGACAAATATGAAAAAAATCAAAAATTATTTTCTTGAACCGAAAAAAAAAAAATGTGTATTTCTTCAAAATATCAAACTTGTGGTAAGAATTTGCAGCTAACAGTAAAGCTAAAGAATGCATTGCATATTCAAAGTTTAAATTTGTTAAAAGGTGGTAATACATATTTTCTTGGCACCTAGTTTCATTTTGGAGCACACTCAAGTTTCTACATTGTCTTCAGTTGCTGTGAAAATCCTACAAATATCAAAATTAACTCAAAAGAAATTTGAACTCACATCACGCCTCGGAATTGGCCTCTGTCCCTTTAAGAAACTGCAACCATTTCCAATATTCATCTTCGGTGTGTCATCACAACAATGCTTCTTCATGATGCGATTTACAACCCCTCATAAAAATCTTGTAGTTTGCACATGATGAGCAGGTGTGCAGTTTCACCAGGTACTAATTGCTGCTGCCGCTAGTCTGGTGGGGCTTGTGTGGAGGAGGTTCAGGGGACAGGTGGTCTGTCAGCCGCTGGGAACCAAAGCGCCAAGTAGGAGCTTTGGTTAAATAGGCGGCACTTTGTATGGCACTCCCAAATGGCTGCCACATTTTGCTGCTATAAACTAGAACTACTGACTGAAGCACATAGCAACACTAACGAACCTAAAGAGAGTTTTTCAATTTGGCAATGATTACTCGTCTAAGCACAATAAAAACACATTTCAGATATAATTTACGTTTGTAGTCAAAATGCAGACTTTCCCCATTCAAACAGATTGTTTTTTGAACAAACATCAAAAACAAGTACACGATTTTACTGTTGTCCTTTACCAAAATAGGGGGTGGGGGGAAATCCCACCACATTACATTTTTTATGATCGTTTACCTAATTAAAGCTAAAAACAAGTGGTAAAATAAATAAATCATGCCTGCTGCAACTCTTCTTCCCTGTGCAGATAAAGTAATTTAAAGATCCTTAACTTCTTAACTACATCATGGGTATTACTCGGCTCTAAGGAGAAGTGCGTCAACATCAAGTCATGCATAATAGATGCCCACTCTGTTAATTCAGTTGAAGATAGTGACTGTAATTAAGTAATTCTCCAGTTGTACAGAGAGCCCTCCGTCAAAATGTCTGAGCTGAGCTTTTGGAGGCCAAATGAGTTGTGGCTAATAATAAAAACCCTCAGCAGGGCTTGCTTCTGTGAAAGACAGTGCAAGACAAGAGGACATCGGGTGATTTCCAAAGTGAGTCTAACTGCAGTTACAGTATGCAAGCAAGGCATATGGTGCTATTTTCCACATTCTGCCAGCTCAAAGGAAAGTTAAAAAAGCTGGCAATCCGCTGGTTGGAGAGCATGCACGCCATATTTAAACACAGATGCAGGGAGAAAGTTGAAACAACACCGTAGTCCTTTCTTCAGCTTCGTTTTGCACCCACTGAGATAGTTTTGTGATGTCTGTGTGGCTAACCACAGTTATTGACGAGTTGATGGTTTTAGCATGTGCCCACCAGACCATTGGCTCCAGGGGTCTTACATCTTGGAAAGTTGAATGAAGCGGGGCATTGTTGTCGCACTGCTGGGAAGGATACACTCTCCTGTGAAAGGAAAACCCTACAGGAAGGAAACGTTGAAATAAAGCGCTAAGAAAAAGTGGCGAGGGACATAGCCGAGGCAACAATGTGAGTGCGTAAAATAGTGTGTGAAGTGGATGTTTCCACAATTTCTGTTTCTAAAAACAGATAAACGCAAGTCCTTATAAAGCGTTCTGCAGGCTTCATTTGAAGATTTAAAGGGAAAATGAGTAACTCTGCCTCATATTAAAGAAGCTATCAGCAAAATGAAAACCTTGACATAAATAGAAATATACAGGTAGATGTACTGTTAGAGTGGTTAAAGTAGATGGTTCAGGAAATTAGTGTAACATGAACCTGTGTTACCCAGAAATTTTATTTCAATCTTCTTGTAAAATATTTATGTCTCCCTAACGGATAAAGTTAGGGAAAACAAATAGACATTTGTTAGGACTGCCAACTGAATTCAGTGCTAAATGTAGATATTTAGCTTCAGAAACACACAAATGTTTTAGCTTAGCTTTAAGAAAACATTAGAAACTAGAAGTCTCCATGTCAGGCTCTAAACAGGAAGAATCTCTCCACAAAATCTCATTGTGGTTTATTGAAAAATGTACAAGAAATGTCAGTCATGGCTAAACTTTATGAGCAAACCAAATGTCAGGCAAGCGAGCTAAAGTTATGCTTGGCTAAACATTCCTAGGAAACATGTTTGTTCACAATGTGCTGCATTCAACATGTTTCACCAAAAATATCCTCAACTGCAGTTGGACTTAAAGCTGTCACACTTGTATAATCCAATTCAAATAAAGTCCTCAAAGATTATGGAGTCCATTCTGTGCAAAAATAGCAACTCTCTGAATACACACCTGCCATTACATTTAGCATATAACGGTTTTATTAGATACCAAGTATTAAACTGCTCTGCCGGGCGTCCTTCCAGTGTTTACGTGGTCCTGTCTATTTATCAGTCAAGGCAGGAAGCAGGATTTCCAAACAGACCACGTACAGACAGAGGACAGGTTTCCTCAAAATGTCCAAACTCCAGAACCCGATTAGCCACTGTTCCTAGAATATCCTGGCTTTAAAAAAAAAAAAAAAAAAACATCCTGCGTTTGTCACGGACTTACCAGAACTATTTCAGAGATTGGCGTTTTGTAATCTCAGGCATGCTTAAATAAGAGTTTAGGAGCCTTGAGGAGTAATTATACAATCATGTGTTAATAATTACTTATTAGTGGAAAATCAATTCAATCCATAGAAAGCATTTTTTTTTAAAAAGCACAAATCTGAAGGACAAGGGCAAGCCGCTGCAGGTTTTTAACAAGGCTGGAAGTCTCATCCATATTTATTGGGATTAGTCGGCCTTAATTCTCAAATTCAGCCATTTCTTAATTAATGCTTTGCGAGGATAACAAAACCTTCGGTGATGTATACTTTAAAAAAAAAAAAAAAAAAACTGTGGCATGTGGGCATATTTGTAAGTTGTTGATGGAGGCTAATTCAAATCTTTATCACATTTTAACCCTCTCAAACATGATTGTCATACATTTCCCTAAGGGTTCACCACAGCACTAGCTCAGTCATAAAGCTTTTGTTCATTTGTATACAAAGGTCGTCCATCACTGGCACAAGCAGACCCTGGTAGCCTTTACAGCAAGAGGCACCATGTCTGACCAAAAGCCTGAGAGACTTGATAAATGGGAGACACAGGGGTATTTATCTTGAAAGAAAAAAACCCCACAACAGGTTAACAGTATCAATGTCTTTTTTCAGTATTTTTTTTTATCATGTTACTTAACCTCATCCAAATTTTGCATCTGCGCCATAATAAACTTTTTTGCATTTTATTCAGATTTTATGTGGCAGAACAGCTCAAAGTACTGCATTATTGTCAAGTGGAAGGAAATGAATACACAGATTTCAATTTCTCTTTGCAAAGAGGTACCAGTGATACGAGATGTGCATTTGTATCCAGCTCCTTTTTTATTTTACTATGACACACCTAAATCACATCTAGTGCAACCAACAACCCGTGTATAATTTAATGTAGGTATAAATCTTGCGTCAGAGTTTTGTTTGAGAACACTAATAAACCACACAGCATCATGAAGACCAAGAAACATAGCTGACAGGTTAGGGACAAAGTTGTGAAGAAGTTTAAAGCAGCAACATATAACAAATAGTTCAAACTTCAAACATTTCATAAAGCACCGTTAAACCGATCATCTTTACGTCAACAAGAACATACCATCCCCATAGTGGGACATGGTGGTGATGGCACCATGCTGCGGGGTTACTGCTAATCAGTAGATATAGGGAAACTTGCCTGAGCTGATTAAAATGCTCTTCCGACACAAAAATCAAAGGGAAAATTTTCATTTTACCCAGTCAAAGTCTTCATTAGCTATCCTACACTATTTTCATTGTATAATCCTCATTTGAGCAAATCACACATCCCTGTCTCTAACAATGCTCAACAGAAAAGATTTTGTTGAGCATTGAGTATCTTTCTGTTGAGTATACATCTTATGTATTTATTTATACAAATACATGTTATGTATTTATACAAACTGCTTCTTTTCCAGTAACAAATGTCAGCACTCATTTCCCATCTTGTGTGGCTTAATATTGAGTTTATCAGTCAATAGTTTTCTGAATAAGTGCAAATACCAAACACAGTAAACCACTCATTAGCTAAACCGTATTTAGCAAAATATGGGAGCTAACTGCTGGCCAAACATAAAAATATTGGGAAAACTTTAGAGTAATATTGACTTAGATTAACAATGTGTTTTATAAAAAAGGGTGTGTCTGCCCTAATATTAGACTCTGTTTATGTGAGCAGAAGCCTACCAAAGCCTTTGAGATTTCCATTGTGTGGGCATGTTTAATCACATCCGTCTCTAACCATGCCTAGGACTGATAATGGATGTTATCTCAGAAGGCTTGATCAAGTTCAAGAACTCAATGTGTCGACAGCTGACTTGGGCCACACAGAAAGATGACGGTGCAGCCAGCTTAATGGAGAAACTTCTGGTCAGATCTCTCACAAAATTCCATAATAAATACAGATTTGTATCCCAACGACGTCTTCTGCTTCACTCACCACATGCCATTGGTGCAGGTGAGTAATCACAAATATCTATGCTCAATGAGAGCCATCAAACTCTGTTGTAGGTCAGATAAGATAACTGGCTCAAGTGCTTGATCTATGTCACAAATGGAAAATGCTTTGGCTGATCCGACATGTTAGTTCAGATTGGTATTAAAGCATTCAAATTCAATACTTGTTAGTTGTCTGATAATGTTAGACAACTTGAAGCATATGATCCAAAGCTAGAGTACCTCTCCTTATAAAAGCACTGCCAAAATCGCTGCGCCTCATATGCCAGCACTTAGAAAAACAGCACAGCTATATTACACTGGCAGCCAAAGCATTGCCTTACACTTAATAACAGTTTCCTGTGGTCTTGTAAAAAAAAGACAACTTGCTATATCAGCAAAGCACACATAAAATCTGTGAGACAGTTAAGTTCAGCCAAAATGCCAAAACTGGTGATGGATGATGAATTTTGGGAGCTCTCAAATGGGTGTAAGGGTGAAAGCTCGTTTGTCTTTTTGAGAGGAAAACTCATCTTCTGTCTTTTCATCGTGTTTCCCAGCAGGAAGACTGAGGCTGATGTACTCGCAGCTCAAACAGACACAACAAATTACAACGGCAACTTGCGATTCAGGAGCTAACAAGTTCATTTAATTCAGCAATTTAGAAAGTGAAGCTCATTTAGCTTACCATTCTGAGAAACAATTCAGTTTCTCAGAAAATCTGAATAATACAGAATGCCAAGAAAAAACAGAATGTGTATTACAGAAATGTCCATATTGCAAGTTGCTGCTTGGCACAGAGGCATTTAGACAGGTTGCTTTATTCACTGTCTTTGCTTAGTCTGCATTGATGTGTCTGGTGTCTCTGATTTTTCTCTTAAAAATAAACGATTCTAAATAAATAATGAATAAACGATCAGATCAGTTTTTTGTCCAGAGATCTTTTAAGCATGTGTTGATACATGTGGCAGTGTGAGTAGGTGCCAAGTCTTGCAGGAAAATGAAAATCCATGTCCTCATTAAGCTTGAAGAAAGAAGCATGAAGAGTTCTAAAAGTTCAATTTTGACTGACCCTGGACAAAATAAAACCAACACCTGGAGATGACATGACTTACTATGGAAACTTCAGAGTACACCTTACTCAACTTCTCCTTTACACTGGTACCTTGTTTTACAAATGAAATATAAAATGTTCTTACATCTAAAAAGGACCACTGAGGTTCACTCAGCATAGGAAAGATCCTTTATTTATCTTGTTGATGTTGCTTGTGCAACTTTTGTGATACATTCTTTTCTTCCACTAAACTTTCAAATGACATGACTGAATATGGTCCTCTATAATACTTCTACACTTGCAACCTTCTGTGGCTTATCCAACTTGTGCCGGGTGTCCAGATTTGTCTGGTGGGCAATTTTTGTGCGAGCAATCTTAACCTGGCAAAAACAAAACGTCTATTTAAAAAACACGTTTTTTATTGGTCTGACGTAATATATTCTCATTTTCAGTGGAACTGTATCTTGACTTTTCTTTACCTGTAGGCCATAATGAAATTCACTTTCTTAAATAAATAACTGAAATAGATTAATTTGTCTGTTATATTCTGACTCTTTGAAATCAACTGTAGTAAAACAATAAATATGTAATATTTTGGTTGTACCTTGATAAATTATACATATGCTTAAAGTTTCTAGAGGCAAGGAAAAAAGCAAATGGTCTTCAGAGTTACAGAAAAAATCCAGAGGAAACTATGGAGATAACATAGAAATCGTCTCTAATTAGGACTCCCTTACAGATTTTACAGCAGCTAAGTCCAAGATTCCTCTAACACTAATGTTTAATTTGAGTGCAGGAATGAAGAGTCTTCCCAGTAGGAAAATACTGCAATCCATTAGATCCAAACGAGACCAAATCCACAGTAAATCTGATACACAAGAAGCTACTTTGACGCTGCAGATATCATCTCTCTGTGATCTGAAAAGACGAAAAAGGTTCAAAGGTTGAGAAAAGTTCAGCTTGCTTGGACTTTACAGATCCCAGACAGTTAAAATGACAGATAGTGTGAGGACTGTGTCTTGTAAAAATGTTTTTGTTTTGTTTTTTCCCCAGTTCACCTCTCATGATCTGACCCCTCGACACTCTCCTCTCCCCCCATCAGCTTAATTAGACAAAGCCACACACATTAGTGGATCCCTTTTTTCTCTCCCTTCTTTCTGTTTTTTTTTTTCCTGCCCTGTGCTGAATGGTTGGCTGAATTTCAGGCCCTCTCACCTCCCAAAAAATAAAAACAACCATGCAAAACAAGCAGCTTCCAGAGCCAGGGTCAGCATCAGAAAGTAGCAACACTTTAAGAACAGTGAGCTGAATGAAAAACCTCCAAGTCCTGGTATAGACAACATTACATACTGCAAGTGTGGAGACACTTCTTAAGTAAAACAAGTTTATTTCCGTCTGCGTGAATCCACAGCGGGAACAGACAAATAGAAAAAAAAAAGGGGGTAATGGTTGAAGACAAAACATCCTTGCTTCTATCAGCTCTCTGTGAGAGAGTATGTTATTGTATGAGATGCAGCTACTCACCCTGAACTCTTTCTGTAACACAGTATGTCCTGATAAGATTTCTTTTTCTGTTCCCACTGGAAACAACCACAGCGACGCAAATGAACACTCTGCTCCCCGCAGCCCTAAAACTTTTTGCTCTCTGCCGGCAGATCTCCTGATTTCCCCTCCCAACCTCTCTCTCGCTCTTACTTCAGCACTTCCTGGACTGTTGTTTATGCTCCAATCAGGCCATCCAAGAAACTACTGCTAGCCCCTTCCCTTCTCTCTCTCTGTCTCTCTCTCTCTCTCTCTAAAAAGTTGTTTGTCAGAGGCTTGTCACATGCAGGCGTCCATCCATTTGTGTGTTCCCTCCGTACTTTAAAAGGTGTTTTAACCTCTTGCCGCCATTTGGGAATCTGATTCTCCTCAGTCACAAGACCAAAAGAGAAAGAGTGAAGGTGGAGGGAGGGCTTCCTGCTAAATCGTCTTACTGAGACAGATACATTTTTAAGGCATATGGGAAAAGGAGGTGCAGTGCTCAGTTAGGGCTGGGGGTGTGTCTGGAACTTTCTCTCCAAATCTAACAGCTTGTTGTTAAAAACCACAGCCGACTCAACCCTTCATAGCCCCTACAGAGCCTCAGTCTCTCCCATAGTCTGCCAAGAATTTTCTCAATACTGCCCCAACCCCTTCTTTAAAAACGCTCAATTATTATTTCCCCAGCAAGCTGGCCAATGCTCATTTTAAACAAAAGAAGAGCTAAGGTGCTACATGCGAGTACAGAGCAGTAAGGGCAGGGGGAGTGGACAACACTTAACAGTGACCAGGTCAAGCTAATGCCAACTCTCCTCAGTGTGGTGGATATTACTGAATGAATAAGGATCAGTGACTTGTTTAAAATTAAGCTGGAGGATGCACAAAAATGCAAGAAGCTATCTAGAAAGGAAACTATTTTCTACCACACGCCTTGGATTCTTTCAGGTTCCTTCATTCCTGGAAGAAAATTTACCATCATGGAGGTTCAACCTGAAGCAGAACAGTGATCTCTATTGTGGCCAAAGCTACAAATAGGGTGAATTAGACAGAAGAACAGTCATGTGTGAGAATGGCCAAAGCCAAAATCTAACTGAAAATTATAGACAAAACTTTGAAATTTCAGTTCACAGAAGCTTGTTTAATTAATTTCAGCTTGATCAACTTTGAATGGGCAAAAATATTCTGGGTCTGCAAAAGTTGGTATCCCAATACACCTGCAGCTGTTTTACAAAGTGCTGACTTCAAAGAAGCTGAAAATAAATTCATCCCATTTCAGATTTTTATTTATATTTGTAATTTTTTGTCCACTTCATAATTATGTGCAACTTTGTGTTTGTCTAGCAAATAAAATCCTAATCAATTCATTGGGATTTGCAGTTGTGACAAAATGTAAAAAATATTCAAGAGGTCTGAATACTTTTACATGGGACACTGAAATGACCAAACTGAGCCCTTCTATCATCTTTCCTTCAATCCGACTGTACTAATTTCACCCCATTCCTCCTCTAACCTCTCCTTTCATCCCGTTTTGAATGCAAGCCTTTCAGCCATTCAG
The DNA here is from genome assembly GCF_001443285.1 of Poecilia latipinna. Classification (NCBI taxonomy): domain Eukaryota; kingdom Metazoa; phylum Chordata; class Actinopteri; order Cyprinodontiformes; family Poeciliidae; genus Poecilia; species Poecilia latipinna. The sequence continues at coordinate 207,951 of NW_015113564.1, forward strand.
CCAAGACACATGGGCAGATTGGGGTGCTTCTGTGCCAAGTTGGATTCAGGAAACGTTCATCTTGTTGTTTAGTCTGGGCACCATGTGTTGGAGCAGAGGCCTCCCTCCTTCACCAAACCCCCTTTTTTTTTTCCTTTGGCACAGAATTAAAAAAAAAACACACACTGACGGACGTGATCTGGACAGTCACACAAAACAAAAAAAAACAAAAAACTTTAAAGCACCGGCTAGTACGGAACGAAAAGCAGAAATGTGCAAAGATGAAATGTGCTGTTACTCTACCTGTGGTTCGGATATGCAGGCATGAAGGCCTTATGCATCAGCATTTATTTAATCATGTAATAAAGGGTGAGAAAGACATGTTGACTCAGAGTGAGGGTTATTTATGGAGCAGCAATCTGTGTTTTGCATGGGTGTGACTTAACTTTGTTCACATATGTGCTCTCACATTGGTTTTGTGCTGGTGCGACATTGAAGTTCCTTTCCTGATTTTTTTTTTTTTCCCCCCATCAAAACTGCAAATGGGTCTTACTTTGACTAATCCCTGAGCGTTAAATCCTTCCACTGCTGAAAGGAGACCCAAACAAATGCCGAAAGGAGACAAAATAAATCAAAACAGTCGGGGATTGAACAGTTAAAAGAGCAGGTGAGGATTTTACCTCAGGCTTTTCAGCTCAGTGTCTCAGCCTGTGCCAATCTGCCTCTGAGAAGTCGATCCTTCAGTCACCGCAGAGAATGAGCCACCTGTGAGTTTTGGAAGAACTAGACGGCACTTGTATTATTGAACTTGAGCAAAGAGGGTAAAATGGCACGCGGTTTGCTTTCTGTGATACAAACGGGATGCAGAAAACGAGCCTGAAGAGCTTTATGATCTCTACTGTGAATAAAAAGTAAAACTGATCTCAACATTTCAAAGATGGAAGAAAACATGAGCCTAGATGAGGCTGAATGAACTGATTTAAAAGATGAATCTTATTTCAAACAAAAATATGACAGAATCTTTTTTTTTTTTTTACGTTATCAGCTAACATGCTATAAAAATTAACAGGCAACAACTTGTGTTGATGTCTGTGTTTAATTCTGAATTATCGAACATTGTCTGTGGCACACAACAGGGGCTTGTGTTAAAGCCAAAATGATTCACCATGCATCAGCCTTAAAAACTCTGCCAAGGAGTCGTAGCTTCAGAGTGATTCAGTCTCTACTGAGTGAGGAGATGTCAGAAATTCCCATCTTAGTGAGGAGGTGAGGTTGATCCTGTTGCTTGGTGTGATGCTGTCTGTACTGCAGTTGGTTCCTCTTCTTCTTCTACTTCTGTTTTAATGGCGGTTGGCAAACAACTTAATGGAACACCACCGCCACCAACAGGTCAGATGTGTGGACCAAATGTCCTCGATACAAATATACAGGCCCACTGAGTAGTCTTTTTATATAATGTCATTAAACACTGAGGTTTTGAGTAAGTGGACATTTGTGTTTTGACTGCAATCCATCCCAGACTGCTGGAAGCACGCTTATAAAGCAGACTGTTAAATCTGCTGCCATTTTGAGTTTCTTGGGAGCAGGATATAAGCAGACTTTGATTAAATAAATTAATAACACGTTGAAGTAATGAGAATGTGAAGTGAGAGGTGTGACATCAGAGGCAATCTGTAGAAATGAATGTGGCACTATGAGGCCATCTGACGGTCCCGTAGCCTGCTGCTACAGTGACACAAAAGAACAATGAGACAGAACTCGCCCAGTAAACACCATACAGCAGGTCAGATAAGCCTTATGACTTTGTTTCCATCTCCTTTTTTTTAAGTCATGTAAAGATAAACAAGCAAAGGTGAAAAAATTGGGAGACTGGGGTCTAAGTTGGGGTTGTCTGAAAATATTGGTGCTTTGAAATCTGATCAAAGGATAAATCAATTCAGTAATCCCAGCTTAGTTATTCTTAGCCATATAGAAGAACAAGAAATTACAAAAACTGCAGTAAAATGTAAAAATAAAACATCAACTGATTGGAATGGCATTGGGATGATGATTCTTTTATTTAAAAAAAAGTTGTTTTTTAAAAAATCATCCAAAGCCATTGGAGAAATAAAAAAAAACACAATTGCACACAATTATAACTTGTGTTTTCACACCTGTTTATTTCCAAGTAACATGATACCCTTTTATAAAGCAGGCGATAGAAATCATTTTGCAAACTACAGGCTTGTTTCTTTGTTATTTCAGTTCTCCAAGATTCCAAGATGAAAGAAGGAAGAAAGGGAGGACTTGATAATACTTCAATCAAATCCAAATGTCACCTCTCCAAAATTTTGTGTCTGAATCCTAAGTGTATCCCAGTCCACCAGTAGAGGGTTACAAGCAGTAAAACATCTCATCCTAAAACACAAGCAATAGAATAGCAGGTTTGAAAATTTATACCCATTATACATACAACACAAGATGATATCTATGTATTAAAATTCTTGGGGGGTGGGGGGGCTGACAAATTTGAATGCATTTACCTCTTCCTGGTTGCCAGTTTGTTGGCATTCTGTGGTTTTCAAACATTTGCATCATTAGTTTGATATTAGTACAGATATGCCCTCTGTGATGCCCCCATGTTTGAAGAATATACTCCTTTGTAGGCCAGCTAACAAGCAAAAAACCCCTGTGGTATTTTTAAACAGCTATCCTTTTTCTGTGGGCTTTTTCCAAACAGAGGGATAATTCTGCTTGCAGGAGTTAAGCAGCTGCATGCAACTTTGAATTTTAGCAAATGCAGTGATGACTTAGTTTCGCTGTCATTCCAAATGTTTTAACTTCTGTTAGTTCCACAGTCCACGTGCATGACGAAACAGGCGTCAAAATGATGCACAACACTACATCTCCAGTCAAAATTTCATGCATAAATAAATGTATGTGCCTTCTTTATTTAAGTTAATACATTGGCTAAAATTTAATTCATCAATAGAAAAAACTCTCATTTCAGATATCTACATGTGAAATGGGAAGAAGACAAATGCGTTTTAAATGAGATGTTAAAATTCCTTGTCATATTTAAATGACAAGGAATTGTCATTCCTTTTCATTCTCCCCTCTCAGAGGGGAGAACTCAACAAGGATCTTGTCCAAGCTATAAGGTCCAAAGAGCAGGGCATTTTCTGCTCAATCAAACTAGGCACTGGCAAAAATGGAATGGTTCACATGAATGGTTCACCAGCTATGAACCTATTTTGTGTTGCTTGTCGCCCCAAAAATACAAAGTACATTAAAATTGCATAGCTGCTGCTACATAATAAAATGTAGAAAAATTCTACAGGTGAGAATATTTGTGCAAGGCACTATCAACCTACAGTAATAATGGGTGGGAGAAAGCAGTAGAAATGCTTAAACGAACAAATAAGGGAACCAAAATTCAAGGCACACATGTAAATCATTGCAAGTGCAGCAAACCACAGTTGTAAATATGTGTTTTGTTGTCATAGAAATGTAGATCTAATAATGTTTATGGAGTAATAAAAGGCATTTAGCCTAATTGTGTTTGGCCCATGAGTGCACTTTTGTACCTTCTGGTGCAAGACAAGAATGATTGGGCTTAATAAAATCCATTTAGCATTGCAAACAGTAACAAGTATGAAATATTTATCAGTTGTGCCCTACAATGTCAACAGAAACATTGCTTTCACAATGAGTATGGGATTTACAGCAAGCTGAAGAACTTCATCCATCTAAAAAATATTCATTATGTAGAGCATGTCTACAAGGATTTAGGATATAAAGTAATTTGCTTATCTATAAATGCTCACTTTATTGGTACTTTTAAAAGTGTTTTGGCTGTGAATAATTGATGATTTTGAGCTTCACGTTAAGTGACAGATGTCGCCATGTGAGCTGTTGGCCTCAATCAGCAACTTAGCATACTTCCGTCGACGTCTCAATGGTGCGAGAACTCGCACAGTATGCCTGTCAAAACCTAATATCAGGGGATCGTAAAACAAACAAATGCATTATGATATTTGCAGCACAGAGAAGCATTTGGTCCCAAACACAATTAACATTCAATCTGCTAAAAAAGAGAGGGTAAAAGGGAACATCGCTTTGACTGCTGTCTGGGTGCATTTGTGGCATTTTTCAGGCTGATCTTTGTGGCGGATGAAGGGGTCAGAAAGAGGACTTTGAGGAAACTCTACAGAGGTTCGTGTCCAGCTGAAAGAACAGCAAAATGTCAGAACAATGTCGTAACATTGATCTACAGCAAACACTTAAAGGTCTCCACATATTTCTCAGTGTTCAGGAATGCATGCAGCTTGGATCGCAGTGAGGGGAGTTGGAGGTTAGACTTTGATCCAGATTTTGTTTTTGTTTTTTTTAATAAAGCCTCACATACGGGGCGACAATGGGCTTGTTTGGTAACTTTTTAGAAAACTGAAAAGACAGGATTTTGTAATTTTTTTGTTAGTATGTAGTTCTTGAGAAATAGATTTATCAAATGTTGGAAACACCAAATCTCCTCTGAGGATTTTTTTTGTTGTTGTTAAGTTGGGTGATTTTTGAGTGAGGTTCACATTCTGGAGAAAGCTTTGCAGGTCAGGGCTGCCACCAGAGTGTCAAAACTCAGCATCTGTTCTGTGAAAACAACAAGCCTCCAGGGACAGACCACATGTGGAACCATCCACATAGTGTTACTACCATCACCCGATGAACTTCACATGCAACGGCACTTCAAAACAGATGCATTAGAGAAAAAGAAAGTTTTATTTTATTTTTTAAATGAAATCACTCTCAAGTTCTGTTGTTTTTTAATTCTAAAATATGTACTCTTTGTGTAGCCTTGTTTTTCCCCCTCCACTGTTGTCATTTAAATAACTTACTATATAACAAGAGATGTAATGCCACGTTCACACAGTAGAAATAATTGGATACGTATTCGATTTAGTACCACATATGGAAGTGGCGCAAATCGGATTTGGCTTTTGGGTGTGGAGATTGGAATTGGGATGCCGTGAAAAAGTCAGATATAGGTTGCATATTAATCAAAGAATTAAATTATAATAATAAACATTAATTTCTAGCAAAACAGCTGCCAAATTATTTGAATTATTGTTTTGCTGCTACTTTGTCTGTTAAGTACTCACCAAAGGCACAAAATCCGATTACATATTTTATTTTTTTTTAGATGATTTTGACTGGTTTAAAGTGAGAGGGGTGGAGAAAAAGAAATGAAGCAAAGAAAAAAAAAGATGGAAACTTTTCTTCTGCGTCACAGTTTCCTGAAAAAGAATCAAAACCTCCAGCTGGTGATTACAGTTAAGCAAAAATCCCCTTCTTCAGTCTTCATAATCTTGTACAAAAGTGCTGCGTCAGTCTCATCACAAGCTTTCACCGAGGAGCTGGAAAGCATGTGAGTCTCACCAGTGACGTCACCTCACAGCCAAACCCTTTCATGCCCCCTTTTGAGAGAAGAAAAATCCCCAGATTTCAGAGTGAGTGTGGGGACAGAATATATTTGATCCCTGCTTCAATTTTTCTTAGTGTTTGATACTGTAAGAATGTATCGGAGACGCTCAGAGGCACAGGGCAGCTGTCGGCTCAGCTTCTCTGTTAACGGGGTGAAAAAGATAGAGAGAGAGAGAGAGAGAGACTTGGAAAAAGTGAAGTTTTAGTCACATCCTAACTGAACGAGCTGTGCTGGCAGGGATAAAGTGAATAGGGTCGTATTAAACTCTATCGAAACGAGAGCAAGAGGGAAACTGCAGGCTAAACTTGAAATCCAAGAAGCCGTACACCTGGGGGCGCTACTGTACACACCAGGAGATTTTGTACTCATCGACCTGGTGTGGAGGGAAATCTATCTTTTTTTTAATTTTTTTTATATAAAATATTTTACTACTGTTTGTTGTAATTTATTGAAGTTGTAGAAAGAATGCAAGCTATTGAAATGTCTCCATATGGGCCAAACAAACTTGTCTGAAGCACATAGACTCTGTGAAAATATATTTTAAACATCCATTCCCAGAGAGTTATGCAGTTAAAACATTACTTTAGTTTTTTTTTCTGTATTAAACCAATTTTTAAAAAAATCTAATTGATTTTATTACTAAACATAAATTCAGTGACTAAAAATGTACATAAAAATGTAAAAATAACACTAGCTGAAAGTAAAAAGTAAGCATGGTCAATATATTAAGGATTATGCTGAAGATTATTGTGAGTTTATTGTTGGGACCCCCATAAGGTTGATTGTAAAGTTAGAAACCTGGCACATTGGTGTTAGCTTGCTAGTTAGACATCTTTTCTGCTCTGGTAAAAAGCCTGGACTGCACTGTTTATTTTACCAGCAGACCACATGACATCCAACAAACACAAAATTGTCTGAAAAGAGCGATGGATGACATTACTCTTGTATCCAGACAATGATTTATGTTTTTGGTGTTATTTGCTACTGCAAACGTTTTGTAGTTTCAAGAAGACTGAAATTTCAGAGGGTTTTTCGTCAAAAAGCTGCCATCCACAGCTGACTGATAGATTGAAGTAACAACAGGGAGAAAAGGGAGTACTACCCTACACTACATATAATGTGATGAAAAAAAAACCATACTGCCATGGGCATGTCATAAAAAAGTACTTAAATCACAGAAATAATGTTTGAAGGAATTCACTTAAATCAAAAACCAACCAATGGCTCTTGTCAAAGGCATCAGGGAAATATAATTCTGATTTAGGAGGGGCGGGGGGGAAGTTAAATAAGACATATATGTGAGAACAACTAAGAGCCATGCGAATTAGTTTGATATTTTTTTTCTAAATTGCAACCCAATAAAGGGTGTATACCTTAGGAATCTTAGCATATTAATTCTTAAGGTTTCAAAGCAAGGCGGGAAGTTAAAACTTTACATAGGACATAATTACAGTAAAGTGTCTGTTGCTTTGCAGCCAAATGTGTTGAATTTAAAAAAGGAGTCAGTTATCTCTGGTAAACCCAAAGTCAGGCTCTGAACTTAGAACCAAATGCTAGCCTCTGAAATTATTTGTGTCTTATTAGTACTACAGCGCAGATGGGAAACAATCTTATATACTCTCTGACTGAAGTGGAGCTCTGTGAAAAGCAGGACGACTCTTTATCTTTCTAATTAATATGCGATCAATGTTATTTTCTGTGGAAACTTTAAGTTCTAGGAATTCAAACATTGCATTACATATTTTTGACTCATAATATTTAAATTAAGCCTTAATTAGGAATATGATCAAAGCCTAAAAGCAGCATAGCTGATAAACGTTTAAACTGAGATGCTAGACTCCCCCTCTAAAAGTAAATAGAAAATGGGTACTTTCAGAAAAACACTACATTAGTAAAAAAAAACTATGTTGAAATGCATTAAGGAATATCTGAATTAAATCCATTTATATTGAGACAGAAACTGGAGAAGAATGATAGCATTACTTTACAGTAACAGGAATTTCTATCTAGGGAATACAATTTATGTCTCATCTCGCAAATTTAAAGCAGACATTTGCCAAAACAGCCCATAGCTCATTAGTTATTATTTATTAACCACATACTGCAGACTCTGGCAGTCATAAATTGGGGCTCATTCCAGTAAAAATCTACCAACCAGATACTTCAGGGGTAAATAAAAACCCTCAAGTATCAACTCCACTGATAACTGAAGTCTGCAGGTAAACACATCCTGCATTCAGCCTCCGACTGAAAAGACTGCAATGCAATTCCAAGTAAATTCAGCAAGAAGGACTGTGATCAGTGACTGCTACAGAGCCCAGATAAAGATCAGAAAAAAGATCTTATTCTGCTGGTTAATATATTTATTTGTCTCTAAGGTCTGTTTTGTTCTGAAAGAATGAAGTGAGGGTGATACAGGGTAAAATAGAGGCCTTTTAGATGATTTAATATCGTCTTATACTGCTCAGCTCACAAGGCCCAAGTCATCAATCTTAAACTAAAGCCTTGATGTAAACACAAGGGCTACATGTTTAACCTCTTCCTAAAAATGCTTTAATTCTGTGTAATATTGAAAATGCATGTTTTAATTTTTTTTAGAATGCTTAAAATACATATTTTTTCTCATTTACTTCCCATATCTACATTAGCTCCATCTAGAGTAAAGATGCACTATGATGTGTCCTAGTGACTGGAAACGGCCTGGACCCTTAATCAATGAATAGACTTTTCAAAGTGCAATCTTGGTAGCAGTGACAATAACACTCTTCAGTTAGTGTTGTTACTGAGTGAAGTACACACAAAAATGACAGTTTTGTTGGCTTAGACTTTTTGAGTAAAGTTGGGTTAGAGAAAGCACAGAAATGCAAAAAGCGGTTTCAAAGAAAGATCTAGTTTCTACAATGTGTCTACAGTGCGAGACTTTCAGCTGATAACAGAAGTGTTAAGTGAAAAGAGGCTGTTTGTCATGAATTTTTATCTGGCGATGGGTTTTACAGACTGTTGAAAGGAATTGAAGGGATCCCTTTCAAACAGCCATTTAAAACACTGTCCCATTAATTTATTTATTCTCGTAAATCCAGTCTGACCTCAGATTTCGAATTCATCTGAAACAGTGAAAGTGGAGTGCACAATTTAGGTGATGTCATGTGGTATTTGCACATCAAATAAGCCACAAGTGTGTTCCGCACTACTCTTCCTAAAGGTAAGGATCTATATAACCCAGAATGAAACTGGTGCATGGGCAATTTTCTCAGTAATGGGCAGACTTGATTTGTTGGGTATTTCTTACATATTCTGCTAATAACAAAAAAGTTGGTAGAATATAGTGACATCTAAAGTCAATCAAAAATAGCTACATGCAGAACATAACAGAAGTTCTGTACTTTGACATAGTGATTCTTCAGTCAGCAGTACTTTAGTGAACAATGAGTTTCGACCAGCAGAAGCTTAAAAGGTCAGTTTTTCCAATGTTACAGTCTGTACTGAATAATCTCTTTCCTTCAGATGGTGTGTATGAAGTGGAACAGACCTATAAACATAATTCATGTGAAGACCATGTCACAAAACACTTAAAGCTGGAGCTTAGCTGCCTTCAAGCCATCTCTGTGTTTGAAGTTTACCCCTCCTCTGCGCTGCCAAACAAGGTAGGGAAGGAATTGGAAAAGGAAACTAATGAAAGGGTTAGCCAGTTTTTGCAGCTTAAATGTGGTATATGGAAATGAGAGATTTCTGTGTGACCTTAAATGCAAAAAAACAAATGCCATGGGGTGGTCTCCTGCTGGAAAACTGTTATTCTTCAGATCAATGGGGTTTTATGCATTGGTTGGTGATGCTTTACAACTGAACAAAACTAACAAATAAACAGATATACAGAGAAACAAACAATTTGGATCAAGATTCCTCGTGCCAGAGATGCATCTAAAAGTTGTAGAATATTGGTGCTCAAGGACCAATACTAGTAACCACTGAACAAATGTTCTACGTTATATCTTCTCTGTACAAACATTGTTCTATTAAAATGACAAGAGTACAGGAGATTAAACATTTAAAATAAGACTGAACAGCAACAAATGTTCCACTGCATTAAATTACTTATCAAGTCTTAGTGTATTATGATGTTTCCTTCTTTTATAAAAAGTGCTTAAATATCCTCACTAGATAACAGATCAAGGTGTATCATCAAATAGTATTTTAGGAACTCTGTTTCCTTTCATCTCAGTTGTTTGCTGATCTAGGTCGCTGTCAGATGTGGTTTGTTCACAGTTTGCTGTCATTTTCAGTGCAAGAAACTGGGGCAGACAAGGGCACATCTGAGGCACTAAAAGCTGCTGCCGCAGTAAAGTGGCAGAGAAGACAAGAAACTAAAGTTGAAAGGAAAATACAGAGTGACTGTGGTGATTCAGACAACCATAATGCTTCTGTTGGAGCAACCAATTACAGAGAAAGAAGTGTTTCATTGTTTCATTGTGGGCATGACATAACACAACTTCAGGGACACATTTTTGCCCTCCCAAAGGCATCAACAAAAAGTAAGCAAGGACTGCCTTCTCTGTACTAACCTTGTGTGCTACTCTTATTTTCAATCCAGAAAATTCACCTACAGATACATACACACACCCACACACACACACACACACCCACACACACACACACACAAAGATACGATAGGTAGTGTCTTGGAGACGTAATAAACTGTCACCAAACAGAGGAATCTAAAAACTCTCTGGCAAGCCTAGTCAGCATTTAATTGCATTGGCAATTTTTTTTTTATTTGAAACTAACATTCTTATAGTTTTCAAACCGATATAATTTCTGCGATAATTCCAAATTATGTTTCTCTGATGTCAACAGAAAACCATAACCACATGCCTTCCAACTGTCATGAAAATACTATATGTTAGCGAGGGATGCAGTTTTTGTGCAAAATCCAATTATAATCAGTGTGATTTACTGAAGAAGGTTTAACTGCACTACACCAATGTAGTGCAGAGGCACTTGGACATGGAGAAAAACACGTGCAGCTGCCAGAGCCAACTGATGTGGCTAAATGTGATGGTAGAGGGTTTATTGATTCGCAAAGTTGCTAAAACGTAAAAACTGCTGAAGATAAAAGAACCACTTTATGCTCACAAACAACAGCTGTGATCGTCTCAGTGCTGCAGCTGGTTACTCCATTGGCGATTTCTGATCTAGTCATAGAATTAACTGATATCTCCTCTTTTTAAAGTTTGGGTTGTTCCTTTCGTTATGTCTAAGACTAATAGTTTATCATAGCTCTATGCCAAAAAAAATGTCTAATGAGGAGGATATGACTCAAAACACTTTTTCCTTGAGATAGGCGTATTACAAAAATCACTTCTGTGCTTTGAAACACATCAAGACTATTAAGTTTCCTGGCTCTACAGTAGGATTAGCTTTCATTTAAACAAAAAAAAAAAAACCTTAATTTTCAGCTCAACACAGCTAATTAGGTAGCTTTACTTGAATCATTTATATTGTTGCTTAAGACTATGTTGCATGGCCTTAATCCATACCTTAAATTTATAAATCTCAACATAACATTTCACATGCTATGTACAAGGTAGATTATATAAGACTTCATATCATAAATCATGGTCAAGGAATGAAGAACTCAAAGGCAGGACTAAGAGGCTACAAGCAGGAAGGTAAACAATCCAGGAGTTCTATAACAGGAAAAAACAACTAAACAGAAACAGACAGAGCTGTGAAATATGACTCTAGATCAAACAGGTTGGGGAAAAACAAGCACAAAATGGCAAAGAGCAATCCAGGAGAAAATATGGACTGAAGGGAGTAATTACAAGGTGCATCATATAACTTCACAATGAACGGAAACCTGGTTTCTTAATGAAACAGGAAGAAAATACATCAGTGAACGCAAAACCTTGTCTTTACGGGAGATTTATTTTATTTTTTTTGTTTTGAAGTAAGGTTGTAAGCGTGTGCCCTCCTGTGCCTGGTTGAATGCATGAACTATTAACCTAGCTTTATAAAGTTGATTTCTTTCAACTTAAAACAACTTCTGTCACAAAAAGTTCATTATTTCTTTTCTCAAAATAAAATGTTTAAACATTTAGGCTAATGTCACTGCTACACTACATATAACCACGATTATTTGCAGAGAAGACAATGAACAAGCACATTTTACAAGGGTAACAAATATAAATTAATGGAAACATAGTAATTGACTTCTATGTGAATAAGATTGAAAGCAGAGTAAAACGGATAGATCCAGACCATCAAAGAGCAATCATTTACGCAAACCTACGATCAATTCAGTGTGGCAGACCAAAGATGCATATTTTCTGAACTGTGGGAAGAAGCTGGCATACATATTTACAGGCCCCAGCTGGAATTTGAACCCATAATCTGAACCATGCCACACTGCCCACCCAGACATAAATACCACTTTAACAAATATTGAATGGATAAGTATTTGCAATTTCAAAAGGCAGAGCCACATTCTGAGACATGACAGTAGGAATACAGTGGGGATTATGTAAAGGTAATAAGGCATCTAAAAAAGAATGTCTTTTTACCAAGATGCCTTTTAGGTGAAACGGCATCTAAAAATGTCCGTCTGGACGGACAAAAAAAAAAAAAAAAAAAAAAAAAAGGAGTCAAGCATCACAACTACATTAGATAAAGAAGAAGTAGATGTCATCCTCAGCCCCAATAATACAACACAAATGAATAAATAATTCAAGCCAAGTACGTTTGGCTTGAAAGGTAGTTCAAGCCAAAGGTTGAACTACCTTTGAAAGGAGGGCCAAACCCCAGTATTACCTAGTGAGCGACATATTTTGAGTATTTATTGTTTATTAGTAAATATAGCATACAATATTTATATTGATATGTTAGTGCTGTATTTTTTTCCTGGATCAAAGCAAGACATTTCTGATCATTTGTGGATCAAATGTCTAATTAAAAATCTTAACTTGATCTTATCTTTATTCAAAAGCCCATCCTTTCTATTAACTACATGGTTAAACGTGTTTTGCAGAATCAAAACAATCTTCACATTTCAATCAAAGAAGCACAAAAATCCAGTACTTTAAGAGGTTTAAATTTAAAACATACTACATAGATGTCTGCTTTCAAAAGGTCTGACATCGAACAAATATGTCTGTGTGCTCTGGCTCTTGCTTACAGTCAGAGGAACAGACAGACATGGATGAATACATATGTGTACGCATCACATTTGCCTGAGAGGGAAAAAGAGCGAAAGAGGGGAAGTGGAAAGATATCGATTTCTCTGTCGACTCTTTTGAGAGGAAACCCTGAGGGAGCCTTTAAATTCACTTCCACCCTTCGGTTGGCTGAATTAACTTCATTTATCCTTTGGACTAAAACACAAACATAAAAACAGATATGTCTAGATGGAAAGAATTTCACGCTGCATTTGGAATTTTTTGCTTTGATCATTTTATTCTTTAATCAAGCCAATGAATGGAAACTGTGGAACTGAAAAACATGCAAGATGTTGGTAAATAAGTAAAGACCTTGCACGTGCAAATCAAAGAAACTGTGACTGAAACCAATTCCTTTGTTTCATCTTGAATCTAACACACAGAGAAACCAAATCCCCTCTGCTGTTTTTCATTGAGAACCGGACAGACCAAGGATCAAGAGAAAAGCCTCGCTTCCCTGAACTACACTTTAGAATCAAAACATACACACACCAGTCCCAAAAAGAAGGATTTACTGTAGACACTCATGAGTGGCCACATAACTTTAGCTCTTTCTTCTTGCTCAGCGAACCAGTTATTGTCCGTTTGTGTTTGGCAGATGAGTCACATCCAATCATCGTCTGAGCACAAGCCCCGGGTCAATGAACACACCATTAACTCACCTATAGTCCATTGCTTCTAATGACTCATTGGACATCTCTTCAGTCCCTGGGTACTTATTGACAAACCAAGGACAAAGGTAAGTTGTCCCCTACAGCTGTGAAAACATCCTGGCGTTGTGGCTGCCTCCTTTGAGGCGTTTAGATGGAAAGCCCTGTCCAAACTCTCTTAATTGACTTTTTTCTCCTGTAGAAGGAAAAAAATCTTTAACTTTAACAAAAGCAACAAACTTAGAGGGTTAGAGGTTCAAAAATTGATTTGAGATATTCTGTCTCCACTGCATTGTACGTCACTTGTTTTACTTTTCTTATTGCAGTGCTCTTTTTTTTATTTCTCTCAAGTTCTTTAAGCACAGAAATCAGATAATCAGATAAGCAGAGAAGTGTTTCTCCTTTGGCTACATACAATAGCAAGTGATATGGGTTACAATGACAGAGCTCTTTTTTAAATATGATTCAGGGTCTCTTTTGGTTCTCTTTTTAGAAATCTTTGCAGCTTAATATTGATCCTTTTTTTAGCCTTTTGTGTGCTATATAAAAAAACTGACAAAATTGATAAAGAGAACTGAGACAACTTTGGTCAAATAGAATTATGCTGTTGCAATGTCTCTGTTCTTGCCATGTATGCTGATTGATTGAAAACTGCATGTTTCACATGTCTAAATGCAAGGGAATAACAGGGATATGGATGAATAGCAATTGCATCTTTGAAGCATGTTTGTTGCTCTTGTTGAAGTCATGTTCCAAATAGCGCACGACTGTTGGGATCGAAACTGTGAAATTCAGTATTCTGCAACACCATGTTTAACTTATGTTAATTTCACAACGACAACACCATCTTTTTTAAATATTTCTCATTACCACAGAAGCTCTTATAAAGTAGGCTATTAACATTGTCAAAACATCCACAGCAACAACAAAGAATGAATCCAACAATTATACCTCAAACAGTCGCCATGGTGTAAAACAATTACATCGATTGTTCATTAGTCTTTTTGAACTGTTTCTTTTCTAACCTGTTCTATCAGTTGGCTGTGCTACAGTGCTGTAAAGATTTTACATGAAAAGAACAATAAATTGATGTACACATTGGTAGTATTGCAGTGTTCAAAGCATGAGAAAAAGTTGCGGCTTATAGTCTATAAATTACAGTAATTTACTGTGTAAGATAACTGAGCTGTTTTTTAAGCTGAGCCATTGCCAGTGTGCTTGTATAGCGAGATTAGTTATACTAGCATGCAGTGCTAGACCAGTGCATAAACTGATGCTTTTTTTTTTTTTAGAACTTCTTACTTCTAGTGGAGATGCAGTATGTGGCAGCAGTGCATATCCAAAAAGGGCTAAATATGATGAGCATTCTGATCGATGACTCTGAGGTTCTAGCTAGCCTGAGCTATCTAAATTGAGGAACCACGGATATGGTTTATTTTCAGCAACCATTCTCAAACATGTGCAATACAAATGACTAAAACTACCTTAATTATTTCCTCTGGTGTGTTAAATTTGCAGCTTTATGTTGTCAACATTTGCTTGCTCAGACCCATCCAATGCCTCCTGATTATTTTGCAACAAGTACGTGTGATTTAGCAAATTTTCTCAGTTATGTGCAAATGAATGTGAACATGTAGGAATAACTGAGCATAATTCACATAAACCCATAAAATGAGTTTCTGATTGCTTGATTCAGAGTAAAAGCAGGGGGTTTAGCTTGCAATCAACCTCCTACTTACTGACAATCTATCAAGACACTCAATTCAAATGTAAAGACGGGAAAGATCCTTTAAAATCACTGAAAATCATTCTTTTCTGCCTAGTAAAGAATGCATGCTTAAGTCTACATGGCCTCTCAGATAGAAGTGGTTTTAAAATGGATTTGTCAAAATGTTCAAAGGTTTTTCATTAAATTTGACATGCTATGTCAGCTATGTGTGTAAGCTGCTGTTCTGGTCTAATTTTGTATTTATTTTTGCCATTTTATAGTTGTCAAAGATGAAAATATCAGGAAATTATGTTTTTTTTTTCTTCATGTTGTTTTTAGAAATTGATTTTATTTCCAATCAAAGATTCAGTGTCAAATAAATGGATGAACATATTCCAATTCTAAAACTCATTTATGTCACACTAAGCTGCTTTTCAGCTTTTTTTTTTCAAGAAAAACAGTCACCAAAATGTCAGATACATATCAACGCAACTTTTACAGTAAGTGAGCAAAACTGACACGGTGATCTCAGCAGTGAATATGTCAAGTAAATCTCTCACAAGTGAATCAAACTGTTACAGACACCCAGGCAAGTACAACAAAATATCAAATGGCTCACTAACCTCTGACACTTGAAGGCAAGCTGAAGCAACCCTGCACATATTGATGTGGTTACACAGTTAAAAGCCAGACACAGCAAAAACACAAGCGTGGGTGTTCTCAGTCCCTTCCCAGTCATCCAGAGGTGAGGTCATCCAGAATCAGAGATTCCCAGGGACAAATTGCTACCTGGTGGGTCATAAAGTCTAAAGACTTTAATGATCATACACATGATGAAAACGTTAAGTTTGTCTAGACCAAACAAAGCCCTGATAAGGGAGCTAAAGACAGGATGAGTCATTATCAACCAGAGACTGTCCAAACGTTAACCTTTCCGACTGATTTGACTTTCCAGGTTAAGATGCTCTCATAAATACACTACAGCCTTGAAGTTTTTGTTCAAAATAACCTAAGAAAATTCATGTTGAATTTCAATAGTCTATCAGAGTCATGCTGAAACAGAAGAAAACTGGGTTTCATCTCTTGCTTCTTGAAGATGTTTTACAAGATTTTGGTAGGGGTGAGATGGTGTGGGGAATATTTTCTTGTAATACTTCAATCTAAATTAAGCATAATTTAAATGCCACAGTCTCCCTTACTGTTGCTGGCCATGTCCATCTTCTATGAACTCAAATCATCTCAAACTAGTTTCTAGAAATTTACCATTAGTTCAATGTAATCCAGTGACCTACAGAGTTTTCAACAGAGCACCTTTGGGATGTGTTAGAACAAGAGATATGCATCACATATGTGTAACTGACACATCAGCAGCAACTGGGTGTTGCAGCAACCGCGTGATGCTTCAACCTGTGAGCATGATGCTCCAACTTGTTGCAAACGAGGTGCACTTAAAACAAAATTGGTCAGTGCATTCCTATACGCTTAGTATATCCTCAGAATATTGTTTCCTTTGTCAAACCTCAAATGAAATGATTGTTTCTTTGCCACACTGTGTCACTGCTTTCTAGTCACCTCTACAAAATAGTAGGGGTGACTAAAAAGTTTTTAGAATGTTTGACATGATTAATAGACTGGATTTTGCAACTTTTATTTTTAATATGTTTATGTGGTACAAAACATTCATGACAAAAGTGAAAGAGTTAATTCACCTCCCTCTGGCTAAAGATTTTCAGGGTTACATAAGGGTAAAATTCTTGACTCAAGAGTCGAAATGGTGTCTGGTGCTCACTGCATATCAGACACTTTGTGTCTGTCAATGTGAAGAGAGACTTTTAATGTCAGCCCATGTGTCCTGATGGACACATGGGCTGACATTAAAAGTTCAAGGAGTTCAAAAACACTGCTCCCTACACATGATTGGCCATTGAAACAAACTGCTTTCCTGTAACTTCTGCTTTCATGCCAAATGCATACTGTCATTACACCAGTTGGAAGTACAAGGCAACAAAATGCAGATCGCATCTAAGCAAAACTGCATAAGCAATGATCAAATAACCAAGTTGTGCCCAAAAAACAAGCCAGCATCTTAGTGGATTTTGCAGAAGGAATAATGTGAACAAACTTCGGAAAACCAGCTCAAAAGTAGAAAAGTTGTGTTATGTAAGGCTTCAACATGTTAATCTCTGCTGCCTTTCAAAAGCTTTTTGAAGTTTAATAAATATTGTAAAACTTCTAGCTCACCAAAATAGTATCAAATTGAGGGTTACTGCAGAATTTTGAAGAAAATTATACCTGAATCTACGCTTAATGTTACACACTGTCTGGAGCAAATATATCAAACGGATTTCACTCTTGGTGGGGGACTCCACTTTAACGGCTGAAATTGGATCCTTTGGTGAGCAGCAGTCATCTTTGAAGCTTTTACACAGTGGAAATGTCACCTGTCACACACACTTATTGTCTGACAGGCCTATGTGCAACAGCTCTGTTTGACTCGTGGGCTTGGGTCACTGCTACCGTCAAGCCCAGTGGCTGGAATTATTTCAGTAGTTGACTCTACAGGGACTTTAATTTTAACACTCAGTTTTTATAGAGGTCGCGGTATAGCTAATAATACCGCTAACAGCGGAATGTGTTTCAAATGCAAGAAAACGAAGGCACCATTTAACAGAGGTTGCATTAAGTCAAGACACTGCATTGCACAAAGTTTATACATCAAAGTTAAGTGAAATAGGTTTACTTTGTTGCAAGTTTCTGCAGAGAGTGTGCTGCTGATGCACTGCCTTTTCAACTGAGAACTTCAAAGGTACTGTCCAGAGATATAATAAAATTGAACAGCCACTGAAGTAAAACTCCTACTTAAAAATGCACTGCAGGACAGGCAAATGCAGAGAACAGTTCATTTATTCTATTTGATGGTCTTTTGTGAGTTTATGATTGCCTATGTGCATGACGGGGGCTGGTGGAGGAGTCTTTCAATAATGCTGTCATAACACAACAGGAGAAAGAGATAGGAAGAGGAGAGTGACTCAAGGAGAAACAAAAGCAGAGAGGGTGTTGGCGAGGAGAAAGACAAAAGGAATCACAGTGAGAAGTGAGGGAAGACAGAAGAACTCCGTGAGGACATGAAAGAAAACAAAGAAGGCTTTAATTACCGGACATAATCAAAGTGTGGTTAATTAAGAACTCTGGGTTTGATGTTTAATCATCTCTACAGGGGCTGACCCAGGCTTTGAAGAAGGTCATCAGTTCTGTGGAAGGACCATTTCTTTATGTAAAGAAGATACTAGAAGCTCAGTGAGAACAAGCACATCTGGTTTCCAGAACAAACCTGCTCCCCCTTCATACCCCTAACCTGACTTCATGATCCGAGATTCACACACAGACACAACTCGGGACCTGTTGATTTCCCAGCATGCCCAGCTCACATTCCTGACCTCCTTCTGTCACTCTACCATTGGACTCCGCCTTGTTGCCTTTATCTACATCACCCCCATTCCTTTTGCAATTCCCTGTCTTTGACTACAAACCAATCAGTCTGCAGTGATTTATGACTGACTGACAGGGAACGTTACAGCAGCTCAAAGAAAAGTCAGTCAAGCTCTCAACAAGAGCATCATAGATGTAAAGGATTCTGATAAATCTTCAGTTGCATACCGTCTTGCTCACATTTCACTTGAAAGTGTTAAAAGGTTGAGTCCTAGCAGGACATGAAAGCAGGTGGCATGCAGAGTTGGGAATGTTGAAAGGAGGACCAAAGGGGAGAGAGATAAGCACTAGTGGACACCAACACAGCAGGATAGTGACAGAGATTTCATGTATGTCAACCCAATTACAACACTCTTCAGTGTGGAAGTTAAAATGAGATATTTTAATGTACTTGAAGCAGAGAAGCTGTAAGGACATATTTTAAAAGGAGGGATGTCAGCTGTTTATTCAGGCAACTACAGCAGACAGAGTTCGCTAGATGCTCTAGCATACATTTCTCTACTTTACCATTTTGCACTTTTGCGAATTTGATCATTTGCACCTGAAAGGTTTCTAAAATTGGTGACAGGGCTCTACTGAACGTTGCAAGGGTACAAGCTTTTATCATTGTTGGCAGAATAGTTTTGGGGAGCGGGAGGATCATCCAATTCCTTCTCATGATATCTCACTTCAGTCAAGATGATATTTTAGTTGGTTTAGCAGAATGAAAAAAA
>NW_015113564.1:230235-236779 GCF_001443285.1 Poecilia latipinna
CCACCAATTCCTTCTCTTGATATTTCCCTTCAGTAAAAATAATATTTTTGTTGTTTTAGCAAAAAAAAAAAAAAAAAAAAAAAAAAAAAAAACTACCCCTCAACCAAAAGTGAACCCCAGACTACGTACATTTGCATCAATTTAACATTATTAATAATGTTAACAGCAGAAATAAAAAAAAAATAGAAGAACAATTCCAGTACTTATAAACCCAAACAAAACTGTACAGCATACCAATAAACCACAAGACCAATAACAAACTATCCGTCTGAGAATAATGCATATTTGTTACTTACTTTGCACTGAACCCTGCTGCTGACTTGAAACTTTGGGTGGGCTGATCTTGCTCTTGGAAGATACCATCTCCACATTCTGGTCCTTTTCACATGGACTCTGGCTAGTGTCCCGAGTCTCAGTCTGGGTCTCACTTTGGGGTTTGTCCTGAGCCACAGCTCCAGTTAAGGGCTTCTGTCTGTTCAGGGCACCATCGTTGCCAGCCCTCATTAGCTTCTCCCCCACATTTAGTACCCGGGCACGACCAGCCACGGCAGCGGTGCCGGGGCATTCCTTTCTTGGGGAGGGAAGCTTGGATCCTGCTCCCGCCGATGGGGGGCGAGCAAGCCGGGAGGCTTTAGACATCCTGTAGGTTAGTCAACACGTGGAAGCTACTTAGTTTTCCTCAGCCGGGGTGACTGCAGATGTATCCTGAGGGCATTCTGGAATATTTCTTGCCTTTCTGTTACTCTGGAGCTGCAGCGTGTTGAAACTGGTGCAGGTAAGACAGAAGGGCCAAGAAAAGGAGAGAGAAGAGAGAAGGAGGGTACTTTTGGGAAGCAGGGTGGGAGGAAACTTAGCTCCTTGGAAGGTGTTCACCTCTCCTGGCGTGGCCTCCTGGGATCATCCTCCAAAGCAAACAGTGAGCATGTAAGTAAGTGTGTGTGTTGGTAAATAACTGAACGTGTGGTCAAACCTGTGGAGTGACAGGATGTGCCGTGCCAAATGCAAACAAAAACTCAGGTCTCCAATGTCAGCACATTCCAGCTTCTTAATCCCCCCTATCCCTCCTCCTCCATCCCTTTCTTTTTCCTCTCCTGCCCCCACTTCTCTGCACCTACACTCATAACACAAACATGAACTTTTCTTTCTTACCTCATACCTAATAGTTCCTTCCAATGTTACTGTCCGCTTTTCTCTTGTCTCCCCGCTTCTCTTTGTCTTCAATTTACATGCTCTTCTTGTCTGATGCACAGCGGGAAACCATCCCAGCGCTAAGGCAAGCAGTAACCAGAGAGAGAAAGAATTACAGAGCACCAGAAAAAAAAACTAGGGGAAAAAAAAGCAGAAGGAGGAAGGAGAAACTGCCGGCAGAGGCTGCGCGGAGGAGCTTTTCTCTTCAGGTGCAGCTGCACAAGCTGTTCCAGATGTGAACACAGCGTTTCACGTCATCGGCCGACTCCTCGGAGCAACACTCTTCGCAAACCACTACTTCGCCTCGTCCTATTTTTGCCTGTTCTTCTCTTCTTCAACTCCTTCTCTGTCAGCTTCGAGTTATTTAAATCCAGTCAGCCTGCGCTCCTCACATGTGATGAAATGTTCAGAGGCAGGAATCACACATGCGCAACACACTCATGTGTGGATTTTTACAGAGAATTACAAAGCCCAGAGGAGGGAATCCTCAGAGCGTTAGTAAATGTGCATGAGTTTGCAAGATACACATAGTAAAGCTGACTTGTGTTGTTGCATGTACATATTTGACAGAGAGAAAATAAAAAACAAAAAGCAAAAGATGATCAAACTCTGTTTTCTGATCAATAGAAATATCTCATTATGCACAGTAGCCAAAGCAGCAAGTTAGGAATACTAACAGTTGAATTTTAAATGTTTTAAATATGAGAATTATTTTAGGAATGCACCCCTGAAGATCAGAAAGTGATCAAAACTGGCCAATTTTCAGTGTGATAGTCCCTCACCAGTGATATACTGGACAGAATCTCAAAAATCCAAACTTTTCTAATCAGTTAATGCACCATGCTAATCTTTACCATGTCACACTGACCTCAACATCCCAGTTGTTAGTGAGGGAAAAACTTTAGATATGTACTGAATGATGATGGGGCTCCTCACCCTATCTCTAAGGCCGAGTCCAGCCTCCCTCCAGAGGAAGCTCGTTTCAGCCACTTGTATCTGGGATCTCGTTCTTTTAGTATTAGCAAATTGCCTAAAAATTAACTTGAGGTGTTAACTGCTCAGTAAGGAAGGTAGTTGTTAACTGTCTAAAAGTTGATTAATAGCATCAAAACTTAATTTGCATAATGAGCAATGCAACAAGAATGCTCCCAGAATTCTGGCTGGAGGTGACCAAGCAGCCCCAAGTTCAGTATCATTAAAGCTGTTGGCATTCATTATCTATTATCACTTCTGACACGTATCTCATTAAATCACTGGCATATATAGTGTTGCAAAAATAAAATAAAATAAATTGTGAACATCTTCATCTTTAGTGTTTCAGCTTTTCACAGACAGTTCCGATCACAAACCAAAGTGTGTCCTGTGTGTCATGTTTAAGTATAGATTAAAATGTCAAGTCTGTGATCATTTTGTCAACCCAGTCTTACAGATAGTCTTCTCACATAGCAACATCACATCAAATGACCACTAATAGCAGGAACGTGTGAAAAAACATTTTCCACAGTGTTCAAAAAGTCATACCTTTACAGAAAGCCCATAAAATTCAGAGTAATGCATCTCTAAAATGCATTCTGACACTTGTAAAAACAGTTTTGACCTATAATATTTGTCATTCAGCAGAATTAGTTATTTAACACCTTGTGAAACATTTTATTTTATTGTTGACATAAGATACACCAAATGCAGATTTGTACATTTCAAAATCAGTTTATTTTCAGTTGTTAAAATAATTATTGCTAATCTAAAAAAAAATAAAAATGTGCCAAGCTCTGCAAACAGGTCACCGTATCCACATGCCACACGAGTCTGTGGCACTTTCAAAAATGTGCCACAGCATCCAAGCAGACATGTGAAATGACACGCACGGATGTGGATGTTTGCTCGCTGAGTAAACACCAGAAAATGGATTACAGCAAAGGATCAGCTGTGATCAGGCAACACTCATAAATAAAAGAGCAGCAATCTGCATAGACTGTGGCACAGGACTTACACACAAGCTCCAGTGCATGAAAAGTCAAATGTGCTGCCGCAAAGTGATAAAACACAGAGATTTTCTATAGACGGTTTTAGTTTCCCATCCCCCCTATGGATTGCCTTTAACACTTCTAAGCCCGCTCTGAACATGACAACAGCCATCACTGATCATATAGATATTAAATATTAATCACATTGCCACTTATCTCTGTGGCTCTAGACAAAGACCAAAGCAGATTGACCTACATACTTTCCCAACGAATAGTTTGCTCACAAAAATCGGAAGGATAAGAACCTCGTGAGAACTGCTGCATGTCTGGTGGATTTTAGAGAAAAGGGTGGAGACAAGATGAAATATTAGAATTGTGTCAGATTATATTTGTGCGTCACTACTGTAGCTGTTATGTTTACAAAATTATAGTATTCAGGATTACATCAAGTCTAAGAAACAGGGACAGTGGTGAAGCAGGCCAAAAAAAACGCCAACTCTTTTATGATTTGATTGTGGCTTTGGGTACATCAACATATATGGTTGGAGTAAATGAAAGCCGTCTTCAGCGACTGAAAGCCTCCAACACTTAAAGCCATAATCCAAATATACAGCAGGAACTCACCTCAAAGGCTTTTTAAATATTATATTTAGGAATGGATATAATTCAGTTTCCCAATTAAGTCTGTAATTTTGCATAATTTGACTGATCACAGGGCAGATCAATGCAGAGGGGAAATGAATCAGGTGTAAAAAAAAAAAAAAAGTCAAAGCAGAAAACAATCTGCTGCTCGCGCTTCAAATTTTCAACTAAGCAACTTAGGAAAGATGGTTATTTGATGAGTTAAAACCAGCACCAGCAATTAAAGCAAAATTAGCAAACCTGCAGCCTGTTGTTGTGCAAGTCCAGGCCTAGGAGCCAACTACAGTTTGAACATTGGCACGTAACAAAACAGCAGGTTTTGTAGGAATATGGAAATAAATGGGTGCCAGATAATTCCACAGACTTTGATCTTAGATGATAAATGTGCAAAGGAGTGGCTGTTAATTCAGACATCCCTGTAAAAGTGACAGGCGAGTAATGAATGTGTAAAATTTGACAATAAATCAAGAAACGCTGAAGACATTTTTAGAGCATGTGCGATGGTTTTTCAGGTTTATTCTAATATACCAAACTGGTAGTTATGCAAGTCATCAGCTGATGGAATATTAAAAGGTCATATTTAAATTTAGAAGCAACTTAGCAAGTTATACTGTAATCATGTGGCTTAAAGATAACTTGTAGTAAATTTATCATCTTAAAATGGCACTATGTAACTTTTATAAAATATATATTTTGACATGTTTGTTGAAACTGTTACTATGTCGTGACAGTATGTTATGCGACAGATAATCTGTCAACAAATTCAGCTCCTCTGCCTTCTCCCAGTGTTAACTAGAAACAACCAATCAGAGCCTGGAAATGGGTCTTAGCACTTGTCAGTCTCAATCTTGTGTGGCGCTGCTCATTCTCCTCCCATGCTAATATACCCCTTGCTCTCTACTAACGTTACAGCTTTTCTCTGTCAGCAGAGCCTGTTGTGAATGCTCAGGCTAGTTAGCATAGCCACAGATGACAGGAGATTAATGGCTTTTCTACAACAGTAAAGTTGTTTCTTTACCATTAGCACATTTAGCAATGAGTGTATGAAGTTGAGTGACAGCGTTAAGACCCTCCTTCTGGCTCTGATTGGCTGTTTTTAGTCAGGAGCGGTGCATTTCTTCAGATGTTATTAATAGGTCAGGGAGAAAGTGACGGAGCTTGATCTTATCCAAAATTATCTGTCTCATAACATACTCTCAGGACATTATGATAGTTTTAGAAGATATGTAAAAACATACTCTTTATAAATGTTACATAGTGCAGCTTTAATGGCAACTCAAAAATATAGCCTTAATGTATCAGTGGGGATTGTCTCTACTACAGTTTTCAGAGAAAATGCTTCACCTGTAGTTTTCGCTTAGGGCAACACTGACAATGGTCATTGTGGAATTACCTTACGGTCAGCATGAGCACTCAAATAATTTAAGAAAAGTTGTATGTTAGAATCGATCAATTTTCTATGCCGAGTACAAATTCCTTATAAACCGCTCTTTTTTTGATTGAAAAATCAAAATGAGCTCACTAGTGTGTATTTTCCATAAGCTTGTCTAAGAGGCATTTCAAAAAAGAACTGACGATGATCACCAATACTTTATGCAGATACAGCTTCCCATAACTGGAGTGGCTTAATGAGGGGAAAAGAAACTATTCTAAAAACAAGACAAACCAAGAAGGAGGTAAGCAGTATTATTTATTTAAAAACACAATCTGCTAGAGTTCTCAGAACAGCTCAGTGGAGAGGATATTAACGAGTTACTACTGTGCAGGTCTGTTTATACAACTGCGGAACTTTGAATCGTAGCTGACTTGAATTCAAGTTTAGAGTTATTCAATGCATTTCCAAGCAACATTATGAAGATAGAGATTATATTCTTTATATAAAAGAACTCTAAAATGTGCAATCAAAAGTCTGATTCAGTAAAGTATTAAGAACTGTGTTTGATTTGCAACACTGTTTCCACATTCTGACCAAGTTTGATATGTTTGTCTGATTAGAAGTATTAAAGGGGCAGTATTATGTTTCCCAAGCACACAGTTCAATTTCATAGCATGATCAAGAAACTATGTTACCTTCAGTTATTATAAAACTTCTGCACGTCAAATATGACAGAAGGAATTTGACTTTGTGATTTAATGTCTTGAAATTGGGCCTCTGTCTCTTTAAGAAATTCCTGCAGAAAGTCATCACAACAGCTCTCCTCTATTAACCTTTAAATAACATTTTTACCAGCATTGCACTGAGAAGTAGTTCATATAATGAGCTCAGCAGATGTGCAGTTCTGCTAGGTGTTTGCTAATTGTTTATGGCTAGTCTGAAGGAGTTGGGTGGGGGAGTAGTGGGGATAGGCTGCTCTGTGAGGCAGAAGCTCGAAAGCCTGGAAACTGCAGCTCCAAGAAGGAGCTTTCTCCTTAAAGGTGATACTCTTTGTTTTGCCCCCCAAGTGTTTTGCACAGCTGAACGGTTGCCAAGAAAGATTACAAGATTTCTCAAGCATGCATTAAAGAATCAAAGCAACACTCCAGGGATGTTTTAGATAAGGGAATAACATTATAACATGATGTAAAGCTCAAAAAACTCCATTTTACATACATAAATCTTAACTCAGAGGTTTCAGGTATTTAAACAGTACTACCTTGTACCATTTTTAACAAATATTTTTTTTTTTTTTTTTTTTTTTTTTTTTTTTTCCCTTGGGGTCTTTTTTTTTTTTTTTTTTTAAAAAGGGTTTAAAAAAAACCCCCCTTGGGTA
>NW_015113565.1:0-764 GCF_001443285.1 Poecilia latipinna
TTTTTCATTTTTTAAAAGATTGTTTTGGCTAGTGGCCTTTATTTGATAGTTAATTGACAGGAAAGTGGGTAATGAGAGAAGGGGGGTAATGCAGCAAAGGTTGCCAAGGTCAGGAATTGAACCTGTGACAGCTGTGTTGAGGACTGAGTCCTTGATTGTGGATTGTGGTTTGTGCTTAACCCCTGCGCCACCACAGCACAACCCCTTTTAGGTGAGGGTTAATCACGCTTTAACTTAAGCACTATGTGTTGACAACTGAGTTGTGATTCCGTTCTGTACCCAGATTCACTAGCGGAACAAGTCAGCGTTGGGCCGGGGGGCGGGGCTAATCACCAGGCCCCTGACGTTTATCGCCTGCGCTACCAGAAACTGTTGAGCGAGGGGCGGGGGGGATGGTCTGCATTTTTTGGTTGATCTTTACCCAGGAAACACATCGGCTAAACCGTGAGTGAAACAGTCACTGGGACTGACTAGTATATTTTCCATTGACGGAAAGTAACTTTAACATTAAATAGACCTTTCTCAACAGGCGGTAGACTTTCTCAGTCTATAATCAGATATTTAAGCCCCCCCCCCCATAGCTCTGCGCCTGCCCAGATTGCACATGATGGCAATTCAACATTGAATTAACATCTTTTGCCAACAAGCCAACAGCGAAGTGGCTGTGTGTTTGGGACATCCCACTCATGTAAATGGTGGGGGTGGACCGCTCCACTCCTTACTCCTTGTAGTAAGTTGTAGATGTTTTTGTGTCAATATATCAC
>NW_015113565.1:6347-7499 GCF_001443285.1 Poecilia latipinna
AGGTGCGGGTAGGTTGGTCTGCGTTTTTTGGTTGATCTTTACCCAGGAAACACATCGGCTAAACCGTGAGTGAAACAGTCACTGGGACTGACTAGTATATTTTCCATTGACGGAAAGTAACTTTAACATTAAATAGACCTTTCTCAACAGGCGGTAGACTTTCTCAGTCTATAATCAGATATTTAAGCCCCCCCCCCCATAGCTCTGCGCCTGCCCAGATTGCACATGATGGCAATTCAACATTGAATTAACATCTTTTGCCAACAGCGAAGTGGCTGTGTGTTTGGGACATCCCACTCATGTAAATGGTGGGGGTGGACCGCTCCACTCCTTACTCCTTGTAGTAAGTTGTAGATGTTTTTGTGTCAATATATCACACACAAATGGTCAGTGGGACTTTTTCTATGAAAAAGAAAGAAAATGTACAGAAATGAATCTTCACCCACTATCCTTTACAGAGGTTAATTTAAAATGTAATAACCCCCGCTCACTAATAAAATGCTCTGACCCAGAGCTCTGATGAGGAGGAGAGGAGGGGAAGGGGTGCGGCAAAACAGCTGACATTGATTCAACATTGATCAGACGTTGATCAGACATCAGCATTTCATTCATTAGGTTTCAACCACAAAACAACATTGATTCAATGACACAGTTTCAACATTGGTTACTTGGCTACAGTTGGATGATTGTTTGATGGTTGATCCACTGTCATTTGTCGACTTCAACCAAAAATCAACGAGTCTAACTATAATTCAACATTGATTTAAAGTCGTGTGCTATCTGGGTTGGCTAGAGCTGGATGGTTGTTTGATGGTTGATCCACTGTCAGTTGCCGACCTCAACCAAAAACCAACCATTCTGACTATAATTCAACGTTGATTTACCATTATGTGCAATCTGGGCAGTTTGTTGCATCCCTCATCACCTCCTCATCTCCCCCTACTCCCTCCCAAACCTCCCCCCACTCAGCCGCTCCTCCCAACCTTCCCCTCTTTACCCCCTCTCATTCCTTCTTCCCTCCCCCTCCTTGAGCTCTGGGTCAGAACATTTTATTACTAGGTGGGGGTTAATCATGTTTCAAATTAAGCACTACATGTTGAGAACAGTGGGTTGTGATTCCTTTCTGTACATTTTCTTACTTGTCTGTAAATA
>NW_015113565.1:11117-11816 GCF_001443285.1 Poecilia latipinna
TTGATTCCTAACCTATTCAATGAAGAATCAACATGTATCTGCATTCAGATCCATGTTCAGATGAAGGTTGAATCAAAATTGATTCCTAACCTATTCAATGAAGAATCAACATGTATCTGCATTCAGATCCATGTTCAGATGAAGGTTGAATCAAAATTGATTCCTAACCTATTCAATGAAGAATCAACATGTATCTGCATTCAGATCCACGTTTAGATGAAGGTTGAATAAAAGTTGATTCTTAAGTGATTCAACGTAAAATCAACCCAAATCTGCATGCAGATCCACATTCAGATGATGGTTGAATCAAAGTTGATTCCTAACCTATTCAATGTGGAATCAACATATATCTACATGCAGATCCACGTTCAGATGATGGTTGAATCACCATTGATTCCTAACTTATTCAATGTAGAATCAACACAAATCTGCATGCAGATCCACAGTCAAATGTGTGTTGAATCAACATTGATTCAATGTAGAATCAACACAAATCTGCATGCAGATCCACGTTCAGATGATGGTTGAATCACCATTGATTCCTAACTTATTCAGTGTAGAATCAACACAAATATGCATGCAGATCCACAGTCAAATGAGTGTTGAATCAACATTGATTCAATGTAGAATCAACCGAAATCCGGATGCAGATCCACGTTCAGATGATGGTTGAATCACCATTGATTCCTAACTTATTCA